>NC_069505.1:450882668-451142668 GCF_027579735.1 Bombina bombina | reverse complement strand
GAAATGTAGGATGGATTTTCATGCTGTCAGGTAATTTTAGGGTCACTGCATTCTCATTAATAATACGGATGATCGGAAAAGGTCCGATAAAAAGACCAGCCAGTTTTTTGCATGGGATTTGTAGTCTCAGATTCTTGGTAGAAAGCCAGACTTGATCACCCACAGTGTATGGTGGAGGAGGTCTTCTACGAAGATCGTAATAATGTTTTTGTGTGTTTTGAGCATTCAGTATATTCTGGTGTATAATTTGGAAATTTTGTTGTAATGAATCATGGAAATCTTCTATCGAGGGTGAATTCAGATTGTCAGGAGAGGAAAAATGCAAAATCAGGATGGAATGCATAGTTTGCAAAGAATGGAGAGAATTTAGTTGATGAATTTACTGCATTATTGTAGGCGAATTCGGCCATAGCTAGGAATTTTATCCAGTCTTCTTGGTGATATGAGCAGTAACAACGGAGGTATTGCTCAAGCCATTGATTTAACCTCTCTGACTGTCCGTTGGTCTGTGGGTGGAAAGATGTGGTAAAGCGATGTTGTATTTTAGTGAGATCACATAACTTGGTCCAGAATCGTGACGTAAACTGTGTCCCTCTGTCTGTTGTTATAATGGCTGGGAAACCGTGCAGTTTCACAATGTTATCTAAAAATAGATGAGCAGTCTCAGAGGAGGTAGGTAACTTATGGTAAGGTAAGAAATGCCCCATTTTGGTAAACAGATCTACTACTACCAGGATAGTGGTTTGATTATTTGAAGACGGAAGATCAACTATATTATCCATTGATAAATGTCGCCAAGGTCTTTTTGGTGCTGGTAATGGAATCAACAATCCATAAGGCGGTTTTCTTTCTGATTTGGACACTGCACAAATCTCACATGTTTGTATAAATTCCTGAATGGATTCTTTCAGTTTAGGCCACCAGAATGTTCGTGATATCAATTCCATCGTACAACGAACCCCAGGGTGACCAGATAAGGGGGTATCATGATGGGTTTGAAGGATTAAAGTTCTCAACTGTTTAGGTACATAGATCCTTTGTGCATGATAATATAATGCATCCTTCATCACTAGGGAGTAGTTAGATGGTGGAGTTTCGTTGGCGGTATATCTCTTAAGCTCAGTCAACATATCAGATGTGAGTCCAACAAATCGTTTGGTGGGAATGATGCTAGTCTGTATCTTCATAGAATCGGTTTTCTCGGGTAACCGAGAGAGAGCATCAGCTTCGCCGTTCCTTGCAGCTGGTCTGTAAACGATGTTGAAATTGAATCGTGAAAAGAACAAACTCCAACGGACCTGTCTTGCCGATAGAGTTTTACTGGTTTGCAAATAAACAAGATTCTTGTGATCTGTTAGTATAATGATGGGAAGAGTGGTTCCCTCAAGAAGATGTCTCCAGTTCTCCAGTGAGCGTTTTATTGCAAGGAGTTCTTTGTCTCCAATCGAATAGTTCCTTTCAGAGGCAGTCATCATTGAGGAATAGTAGGATACGGGATGAATAGGATCATTGAGAGATTTTTGTTGGGATAACACTGCACCAAGTGCAAAGTCTGATGAATCTACTTCAAGCAGATATTGGAGGCTTGGATCAGGAAAGTTTAGAATCGGTGAGGTGGTAAATCTAGACTTTAATAACGAAAAAGCTTCATTGGCTTCGTTGTTCCATATGTATGGTACAGAAGTACTGGTTAAAGTAGTAAGTGGTTTAGCTAACTTGGAAAAGTCCTTGATAAATTTCCTATAGTAGTTCGCAAACCCTAGAAATCTTTGCAGTTCTTTTCTTGTTTTGGGGATGATCTAATTCTTTACAGCATCATTTTTTTGGGTTTGCATGGTAATACCAGTTGGGGATATTTCATATCCAAGAAAGGAAACATGATTAGTATGAAAAATGCACTTCTCGAGTTTGGCATATAATTTATGCTCTCTAAGCCTAGAGAGGACCCTTCGGACATGTTTGATGTGTTCAGTGTCATTTTTAGAATATATCAAGATATCGTCTAGATATATGACTAAACATACATCCAATAAATCCCTGAACACATCATTGATGAAGTGCTGGAAGGTGGCTGGAGCATTGCACAGGCCGAAAGGCATTGCAAGGTACTCATATAGACCGTACCGGGTTCTGAAAGCGGTCAACCATTCGTGGCCCTCTTTTATCCTCACAAGATTGTATGCTCCTCTTAGGTCGAGTTTTGTATAGATCTTTGCTTCAGATAATCGCTCAATCAACTCTGGTATCAGAAGAAGAGGATAGCGGTTCTTTATGGTGCGTTTATTCAGCTCCCGGTAGTCTATTATAGGTCTTAGGGATGAGTCCTTGTTCAGGACAAAAAACATTCCTGCGCCGGCTGGAGAGGTAGAGGCCCTGATAAAGCCCTTTCTGAGATTTTCCTCAAGATACTCCTTTAAATGATTTAATTCGGGTTGGCTCAATGGATAGAGGTGTCCATAAGGAATAGTTGAGCCAGGAAGTAAATCTATCGGGCAGTCGTAAGGTCGATGTGGGGGTAGATTTTCTGCTTCGGTTTTGCTGAATACGTCTGTAAAATCAGAGTAATGGGAAGGAATCTGAGAGTTAGTAATCTCTGTCTGGAGAACAGTATGTGTGTGCATACATGTCTGTGAACAATAATCTGAATTGAAATGAATAGTAAAAGGCGACCAAGTAATTTGCGGGTTATGTTGCTGTAACCACTTTATACCCAAAACCACTGGAAAATGAGGTGAGCTTAAAACATCAAATGATATTAATTCAGTGTGGCCATTAATGGATACAGTAATCGGTACTGTTTGGTGTGTAATAGGCCCTTTTTTGGGAGTAGAACCATCAATCATACGAATTGAGACAGGAGTATGCTTTTGAATAGTGGGTATTTTATTAGATTTTACAACATGGTGGTCAATGAAACATCCATAGGCTCCGGAGTCAATAATCCCATCAGTCATCACTTGTTCTAGATCCCACTGTAGAGAAAGGGATAATATAGCATAAGTATACATTTTGTCTCCTTGGACTGATGAGTTAATTTGTGAGTACTTACTTTTCTTTAGTTTTAAGAGTATGGGACAGTCCTGTACAGAGTGAGCCGGATTGGCACAATACATACACAGATTTTTGGTTTTTCTGCGGTAACGTTCTTCTGAAGTTAAGGGTCCTCTTACTGCACCTATCTCCATAGGTATTGCAGGTGCTCTTGGTTGTGGTGAAGAATGAGAGATGGGACTGGTTAAACTTTTTGGACGGACATCAGAGGAGAATCTTTCCGCCTTCCTTTCGCGTAGTCTCCTGTCCAGTTGTTGTGCGGTTCTCATGATTCCTTCCAAAGATTTAGGAAGCTCTATTCTGGCGAGTTCGTCTTTCAGTGCTTCGGAAAGACCCAAACGAAATTGATTTCGCAAAGCAATCTGACTCCATTGAGAGTCTACAGCATACAATTTGAAATCCGTAATGTATTCTTCGACAGGTCTTTTACCCTGTTTCAAACTTCTCATGGAAGCTTCAGCAGACATCTGTATGTCAGTATCATGAAAAAGGTCATCCATGGCAGTGAAAAACTCACCTAAGCTTGCCAGAACTGGATCGTTGTGTTCGCACAAATTATCTGCCCAGGTCCTGGGTTCTCCTCTTAGGAAGGATATAGTACTGAGTACCTTAATCCTCTCTGTGGGATAACTTCGGGGTCTTAGGTTATATAGCAGATGGCAGGAGTTCTTAAACTGCCTATAATTCTTCCTGTTACCTGAAAAAGGCTCTGGTAGGGATACAGAGGGTTCGGGTAACTGCTGCGCCTGAGAGGTTTGTGGAGAGATGGAATCTCTGATAATGCCCCTTAGTGATTGATTTTCCACTTGCAAATCATGTACAGCCTGGGCTAACTGATCAACCTTTTGGGAAAGGTTATATACGATCTGTGGAAGATCTGCCGGTTCCATTGTAAATATTTTGGGCTTAGTATTATGTTAGGGTATTTATAGTTAGATAGTTTTGTATATAGAATTGGAACACAATTGAAGATTAAGTTGCTTAAATAATGGTTTGTATCACTAGAGCATTGGAATCTCACTATGAATGGAGTGAAATTCAAGATGTATAGTGAATTGATAAGCTGGTAAGTACCCCTCAATATAGGCTTTAGAATCAATGTATTCGTAAATGGAATAACTGATTTGACAGGAGAGGTTATGCTAGGAACTGAGTCTCTTAAGAATAGCTCTTGTTTTGTAGGAGCTTATATATACTTGCACTACCTCTTAGTTAGGATAATATCTGACAAGCACACACAGCATGGAGAAGTACCCAGGAGTTTAGTGAGTTAGGTTGCAGCTCCTCTTAGTTAGGTAAATAACTGACAAGCACACACAGCATGGAAGTAATATCCAGGAAACAGTCTCTGTGAGATAAGTGCTGCTGAACAGCGTGACACAAACAGTGAGAAGTGAAAATGAAACTACTTGCAGCTTGATGGGATTTCCAATCCTGTGGTCAGCTGAATTGAGGAGTGTCCTTACTGCAGCTGAGGAGTCTCTGAATTCCAATCTCTATTCAGTTTCAGTGTATAACATCCAAGTTGTCAGTGGAAATGCAGGGAAATATTTACATGCACTTTATTGAAACACACTGAGAGCTCCGTTGCAAGGAAATTGCAACATTTGTATCAATCCTAAGTTATGCTTGAAGTGAGTCCATAACTGGATACTTTGTATGAGAGTGTTGGCAAGCTTCCCAGAATGTAAAAGTTAGTTCAGTTTGCCACAAATGCTATGAGTCAGGCTGGAAAAATGTAAAGATATCCTTAAGTTTAGCTCAGGTTTAAATGTAGTCTTACTACCAAAATACTAAGCAAAGTGCAGCAGGAAATGATGAAATATATAGAGGAGGTAACCAATGACATGAGAATTCACATGCACAACAGCCTTAAAGAGACAGTAACCCTTACACCAGGAGACCAGAATTACCTCTCTAAAAACCCTAAATGAAGCCAAAAGGGACTGGTCTCCTGGAGCCTCCTTTTTTTCCCTGGTCGAGGAGAGGTGCGGGGGAATTGCCATCCTTTTTAAGGAAAGGGTTTCTTTCCAGCGGATGGTGGAGATAAAGATGGGGAGATGTGTGGTCCTTGACCTCTCATTAAGAGGTCAGCGCCTTCGCCTTATTAATATCTATGGCCCCCAGACAAAATGGGAGAGGTGTTGTCTCTTGAATGAGATCAAGCCCTTTCTTTTTACATCCCAAAAGCTTGTCTTTGGTGGTGATTTTAATACCGTTACTAGGTCCCTCAACAGGGTGGGTACCAGAGACAAGCTGGTATATGATAGTATTTTATTAAATAGCATAGTTAGGGACTCGGGCTGGTTGATGTGTACACTAAGCACTTCCCAGGCTGCACAGGGGTCACCTTTCAATGAGGCACTGGTAGCAATCAGAGTAGGATAGATAGGTTTTTTGTTCAGGAGTCCTCGACCTTCTCAGCACCTGTGCTGTTGCGGTCGAGTTCTCCGATCATTTTTTGCTTAGGACGACCTTAAACGTTTCTGAAGTCCCTCAGAAAGGGAGTGTGGTGACATTTAAAATCCCTTCCCCCAGGTACACCTTTCTCTCTGAACTAAAGACACTCCTAATGGCCTTTTGAGTGGCAGTTGATAAGACACTCCCTTTTGAATTGGGGTATAAAATACTGTAACACCAGAATCACTCTCTCTCTTCTTATCTTGGGCATGCTGTAAATATGGCTGACACTCTGAAGAAATATGGCTAAGTACATTCCTATGATTAGTTTAGCAGTGTTGGACAAATTGGGGTTAGTGTAGTAAAGTTGCCCAGTATCTTAAAATGTGGACTGTATCTGTAAAATAGATTTATATAAATATACCTGTAAATATTTATCTTATTATTAACATATATTGATTCCTATATAAACTGTTTGGCAAATAATGGAGACCCTCTCATAGAGTTTATTTCACAATTTATCTGTGTTGGTTTTAGTGGTTTCACCATAGAGATTTAGTATATTATATTTAGTAGAAAGTAAAGATATTTTAAATTAATAGATAACCACATTTTGGCGGCCATGAAGTTGTAGACGAATCCGTATGCCATTTAGTTTTGCAGGAATCAAATGAATGTTGATTTATTTTAAATTTAACTGCAGTAAATGTAGATTTGGTGTTTTATAGCAAAGCTTTTGTTTGTAGTACTTTATTTAAAAAGTGCACATACTGGTTGGTTTCAGAAGGCCTGTTGTATAAGGTCTCAAGAAAAGCATCGTTTTCAAAACCTGTATTTCTGGTCTGTATAAATTTGCATTTGCATAGTTACATGGGGGAAGCACATAATGGTTGGTTTCAGCAGGCCTGTTGTATAAGATATTAGTTTTATACATTATTTGTAGCTTGCTAAATCTTAAATAACCCCTGTGCCTGAACACAGTGTTATCTATATGGCCCATGTGTACTTTCTGTCTCTTTGTGTTGAAAAGAGATTTTAAAAAAGCATGTGATAAGAGGCAACCCTCAAAGGCTTAGACATTATCATATGAGCCTACCTATGTTTGGCTTAAACTTAGAATACCAAGAGAAAAAAAGCAAGTTTCATGATGGAAGTAAATTGGGAAGTTGATTAAAATGAAAAGTCCTGTCTGAATAATAAAAATTTATACTAGACTGTCCCTTTAACTCTTGTATTTTTCTTGTTTTTGGAAACTGGATACTTTTTATTGTTGAGCCAGTTTTCTATCAGTTTTCCCTGCTAGACATGTGTGTGTGTGGTTTTTTTTTTTTATTGGTCACCGCATGGATTTTAAACAATTGATTTGAGAGTAAAATAGTTTAGAATTTTTGCTTTCTGTAAAAATCTAATGAATTTTAGAGACATGTGTTATGTTGGTCCCATCTAAATGTTTTTACAAACAAAAGCTTTACAGTACTATTTAATAGCTGCCATAGTAAGGTTAAAGTGATTGACTTCTGCTCCTTTATAAATCGAATATAATGTCCATTTTATAAAGATTGTAATTTTTTTTTCACAAAGGATTCATTTCTGTGAATGTGTTACACCCAGAGCTGTAGCTTGCCCTATACATAAATTTAATTCTGAATTGTATGGGAAATTGTGTAGAATTTAAAGTTAAGAAATTACAGTTTAATTTTGGGAATATGCTAAGCCATAAGCAGTTTAAAGCATATTTTGTTTTTCCCTCCTTCCATTTCTGTGTTCAGATTTTTTAATTAAGTTTGTATGGAATACAAAAAGTGTAACCTTTGTTTTGGTAACAAAGTTAAAAATTTGCATTTCCTGTGTTTGGAGCAGATCCTGGAACCAAAACTACAGTTGAAATTAGTATTTCAGAAGTTCTATAGAATCTTCCTGTACTTAAAATATTTTTATAATTTTTCCTCAATTTGGGAAAATATCAGTAAAAAGGATTCCTTGCTTTGTTCATTTATTTTATTTAGGTTAGTATTATTGATGGTTTACACCTTTTAAAAGAGAACAATATTTAATTTTTTAATTTTGTTCTGCTTAATTTCTGTTTAGTCTGGTGTTTCTTTGCCCTATAGATATGATAATTCCTTGCATTTGGGGCAGGTAAAATAGTCTGGCAAACTATGCTGTGAGAGACACACTATTCTAAGTCTGTTCCCCAGATTTAAAATAAAGAATAATGTCCTTTGTTGTGTAAAATTAGCATCTCAATGGTATCTTGTACATCCTGTGTTAACATTTAAAAAAAAAAAAAAAAAACTACTACACACTATTTTGGTATATATATATATATATATATATATATATATATATATATATATATATATATATATATATAATTTTTATTTTTATTTTAGTTCTAACAGCTATCTGTTAAAAATGTCTGGAAAAAACTATATTTCACAGGAAATCTGTGATTACTTTAACAATTACATTCATAAATATAATGGTCCATTCCTCATCCCAGAAGCTAAAAACAACAAGCGTGAAAGTGTTTTAGATATACTAACACAGGTATTAACTCTTAAAAAGATTAATAATAATAATAATAAAAGAAAATGTATGATAGCGCAGGCAGTGATTTCAACAATAAAGGGATTAACGAACATTATTGGAGACCTGACAGAGCAAAATAAAGACCTTAAATTAAAGTTAGATAACACACAGACTGACAGAGATTGTATTAGGCTTTCTGCTTTAACTAACACCAACAGATCAGTTAATTACGTCAATTAAAATTAACAGAACACAGCAGAAACGAATACTCAAACAAAATTACTGAGTTACAAATGAAAATAAAACAAGAAGAAAAAATAATTTGTGATATTTCTGGGAACAATGCAGATAGTGATCACTTACTGCCACAAAGGAAAGAGCCAAAACAAGTAATAAAACAAGATAAAATGCAAATGGGCCCCACTAAAAACCCAAGTTCTGTTCCGATTGCCCCTGTCATAATTTCTGAGAATTTTAACAACCTGAAAGTTCCTACAGGTTTTTCAAATCAGACTAGGCCAATGACTGTAGCAGATAAAGACATTTTTAAGAAATGGTGGGGGCACAATCCCCACAAACAGCTTTAATAACTTTTCACATTGGTTTCACAAGGGAACTGAAAAAGCCATAAAATTAGGTATGAGCATGCCAGAATGGACAGAATTGCTTCAAGATGCCATGGGCCCCTATACCAACATGTTATTAGGATTCAATTCAAGCATATGTGATCAGGCTGGCATGATAGCTAAAACCTTTTTTCAATTTTACTAGTCTAGAAAAAGATTAGTGAAATTACCATGAGACCACTAGATGAGCCATTTGAAGTAGCAAAAAGAGTTTTATTCTGGTGTGTGCTGCGCCAGCCACAGACCCAAATGGTCTGGGGGTCACCAGCTCACATGCAGAGGGTACTTGAAGCTCTCCCCAGAAAATATCAGGAGTTTGTAAAGCTGTATGATCCAAACTCCACAAACCTACATATGGTGCTCACTAGAGCTGAGAAGTGGTGGAATTATCACCCATACACCATTAAGGCAAATTCTGCAGTGAAGCAGTCAATGGAGAATAATCTGACTATTCACAGGCAGGAATCAGAGAGGGGTAATAGAAGGAATGTTTGTGGATATCAGAATAGTAGAGCATCAAATACAGGAAACTGGAGAGACAGGAATTTAAATGGCAATATTAACAGAGGAGAAAATTGGAGGCTGAGGTCAAATGAGATGAACAATATGGCCAACTTAAGTTATTGGGAACTCAAACAAAAAAAACAGGAGAATGAGAGATCAAATTGGGTTTCTAAAGAAGAAACTGACAGAGATGGAGGGCTCAAATTAAATCATTCATTTTTGTTTCTAAGCATTTTTGTTTGCAGTACATTTGTATCGTGTAATGTGTACTTTAGTTTTAAGTTCAATTAATAATTAAGTGTTTTTCATTATTAAGTTTTAAATGCCAATATTTAGAATGTATAGTTAATTGATGCATTCTCTTTCTAAAAAAAAACAATAACAGATACCTCCATTGTGATTAGTTTTGGGAGGCCACATGCAATACCATTTCTATGTAAACTGTCTGAAGTCTTATCTTGCAGGAAGAAAACCAATGAAGAGAGAAGGCTTCTCACCTTTCCTTCCAGTTTTTCCCCAATAACACATATTATAGATTGTAAATAATCATATAAATCAAGCAACATAAGTTTAAGTAAGGGTGCGAGTGGGATGATGCAATAACAGAGGCACTTTCCAACTTGAAGTTAATAACTGTGAATGTGGTTTCTACTGCAGATGGAGTGTTGTAGTGTGAAGTAAATATATGCCTGGTTTTAATTTTTTTTTCATTCCTTTGAAAAAACAAAGTGGTTAAAAGAGAGAGATTTGGTAAAGCAAAAGCAAGGACCAGATGCCAAAAGATGACAACAGTGAACCATTATAACGTTTGTTTTACAGGCACAATTCACACTTTATTAATAAAGATTTTACTACAAGCATACCCATCTAGTGTACCCACACTCACACATGAATTTTTTAATTTTTCCCAATTTTTAAGACCATTGTATAAATGTTGCTAATGGGGTTTAGCATAGGATTTTGTGTTTCTATGTATAATTTTATATTAATTTTTTTAAATCAATTGTATAAAGTTAGACTAGGAATTGACAGTCCTAGGAAAGTACAGAAGAGCTCATATCGCCGAGTCTTAAGGGATGGTGGGAGAATGTTTCCTGTAAGGTTTTCGCTCCCACTGTGTTCTTCTGTACTAGTGGGTATAACTAGAAAACGGGGCAACATAGGAGAAGAAAAAGTGAGGGAATGTGGTGACATTTAAAATCCCTTCCCCCAGGTACACCTTTCTCTCTGAACTAAAGACACTCCTAATGGCCTTTTGAGTGGCAGTTGATAAGCTACTCCCTTTTGAATTGGGGTATAAAATACTGTAACACCAGAATCTCTCTCTCTCTCTTCTTATCTTGGCCATGCTGTAAATATGGCTGACACTCTGAAGAAATATGGCTAAGTACATTCCTATGATTAGTTTAGCAGTGTTGGACAAATTGGGGTTAGTGTAGTAAAGTTGCCCTGTATCTTAAAATGTGGACTGTATCTGTAAAATAGATTTATATAAATATACCTGTAAATATTTATCTTATTATTAACATATATTGATTCCTAAATAAACTGTTTGGCAAATAATGGAGACCCTCTCATAGAGTTTATTTCACAATTTATCTGTGTTGGTTTTAGTGGTTTCACCATAGAGATTTAGTATATTATATTTAGTAGAAAGTAAAGATATTTTAAATTAATAGATAACCGCAGGGAGGGGCCTATGGAAGCTTAATTCGGAAGCCCTGAAGGATGATGATTTCAGGCAATCCTTCATGGACCTGTTGCAGGCTCAGGAGTCCCTAGCGGACTTCTGTAGCTGTAAATCTGAGTGGTGGGATATGTTCAAGGCAAGGACTAGGAAGCTTTTCAGGAGGCTATCTAGTCTGAAGAGCCTTGGTAGATATCACGCCTACCTCGGTCTGAAGAAAAGGTTATACTATCTAGTTTCTTCCCAGGGAGATCCCTCAGAGGTCTCAATGGTTAAGGGGCAGATGAAGAAACTTCAGTACAATCGGTAGGTACTCTTTCCTCCTTTCCAAAAAGGGACTTCGGAGCACACCACTCGCCGGACCCTTTTGTGAGCTGCAGAGAAGAAGTGGTTAAGAAGGAGCTTTTGCCCCGAAGCATCACTCGGGTACCTCTGTCAAGTCTAGACAGGGGATCCTAGAGATCATCAGAGAGAACTTTGGTAGTTTCTTCTCTGACTCTGGCCGGGAACAGGAACAGATGGACTCCTCCTTAGAGGGATCCCCGTGTTTCTTTTTATTCTTTGACAGAACCGATCAGTGAGGCAGAGGTCAAGGAGGTTATTCAGTCTTTGAAAAAGAAAAAGACCCCAGTCCCAGACGGTCTCACGGCTGAGTTTTATCTAGCCTTTTCTGACTCCTTGGCTCCTCACCTCGTGGAGGCGTTTAATGAGTGCCTGGAAAGGGGAGTTCTCCCCTTTTTCATGAGGAATGCTGCACTCATCCTCCTGGCAAAGACAGGGGACTTGGAACTTGTTGAGAACTGGCGGCCTATTACGCTTCTTAACACGGACCGCAAGATTTTGGCAAAGATTCTTTTCAGACGTATGGTTCAGTTCTCTGACCGCCTGCTTTCCCCCTCTCAATACTGCACGGTGAAAGGCCGGGGCACCACTGGGGCTGTCCTTTAAGTCCGGGAGGCCTTGGAACTATGCAGGATTGAGGGGTGAGGAAAGTATCTGCTTGAGATGGATCAGTCCAAAGCTTTTGACAGGGTCAACCATAGATACCTGTGGGCGACCTTGTGTAAGTACGGCATCCCAGGGAAATTTATAGAGTGGATAAAATCTTTATATACGGGTGCCATGAGCTTTCCTCTTGTGAACGGTTGGTCTGGGCGCTCCTTCTCGTTCCTCTCTGGAGTCCATCAGGGTTGTCCCCTGAGCCCTTTGTTATACGTCTTCACCATTGATCCCTTCATTCGAAGGCTCAATGAGCCAATTATATCTGGTGTACCTAGGACTCCAGCAGAGGACTTGAGGGTATTTGCCTATGCTGCCGACATCACCATTGTCGTCTCCTTTTCTGAGGAGGCAGATGTAGTCATGGAATCAGCAGCGGCCTATTCGGAGGCCTCCGGGTCCCAAATTAACCGGGAGAAGAGTAAAGTTCTCTGGATAGGGAGAGAAGGAGAACAATTCTCTCTTACGGACAGTTTCCCTGAAGCGCTGGATATAGTCCGAAATCTGGGGGTGAAATTTGGCCCGGGTGATTATGCCCTTCGAAATTGGACAGAACGTTTGGATGCTGCAACTGCCAAGGTGAACCTCTGGAAACTGAGGAGGCTGTCCTATGGGGATCGGGTTGGCATTGCCAAAACTTACCTGATACCATGGTTTTTGTTCCTCAGCGGAGTTTGCCGTTTGCCAGAATCTTTGAAGTCTAAAATCTTGGCACTGTTTTTTTCACTTATTGTGGGGGAACAGGACCAACCCGGTCAAGAGAAACATCACGTATCTGCCCAGGAAAGAGAGAGGGCTAGCAATGGTCAATCCCTTAGTGTTCTTCGTGAACAATTTTATTAAGATCAACTATGGCGGTCTCCTCGTTGACGACCCCCCTGGGTGGACACACGTTTTCAGGAGATGGGTTTCCCCCTTCCTGACAGACTGGGAGAGAGGGCAGGGTAGCGAATTTCGAGATAAGCTTCAATTTAGTGAAGAGGGAGAAGACACCGTGGAACAGCAAGGTGATGACAAATTATACGAACCTTAAGTTTACAATGTGACATGCTATAGTTAACTTTACCCATCCTTCCTTACTTTGCCTATAACATTCTAATCCGCTAAAGCTTATTGCTCTCAAAATCAGTCAGATCGAGGATCTGTTTAAGCTGCAGATAACTTTAAATTCTCCATCAAATATAGTAGTCACCCTAAACCTCCCGTTGTCTTTGACTATTATTTTGTGAAACCACCCACCTAGTATACATTTTCTTAAAATATTTTCCATTCTTCATTCAACCCCCTGATCTGATTTTCTTTTTTATATTCATTTTTATTCTATCAATTTATCTGTTTAAAATATATAGAAAATATTTATTTCACTCTCTCTCATGTAGAATGTCTAAGAAATGGCTTTCATTAATGATTCTATCTGCTGGCAGTGTTTGAGTAAGCTTGTTGAAATATTGAGTGTAATGCTATATAGGTATATGTACTAATGGCATTTTATTTAATATTGCAGAGACTCAAACATCAGCTGGAATTCTGCTCTAAGGAAGAGAGCTGCCGAAGCTGGGCTGTACAGAAGACACCCTCTGGACAGTCCATTGCTAATTGGATTCAAGAATTACCTCGTTGTAGAGCTCGGCGTTTCCAAATACAAGCAAGAGGTAAAAATTGTAGACATTTAACGTGATGATTTCTTTTAAAAAAAAAAAAAAAGCTCTATGCAAGAGTTAGGACATATTTATACCATTAGATATTAGACATTATATTTTGTAAGCAGGTGCAGAGATATTAATATCTTTAAACATGACACGTGCCGACTCCTTATAACTATAACAACCAAGACCAGTGTTTCTCCACCACAGTCCTCGGGTACCCCAACAGGCAATGTCTACATTATAGCTCCTCCAGTGCACAGGTGAAGTAATAAGCTCATCAGTAACACTTTGGTTTCTAACCTGCTCTCACCCATCAGCTGATTATTTCACCTGTGCACTGGTTCAGCTATACTGACAACCTGGCCTGTCTCGGGTACATTTAATTGCATTAACCATTTCCGTGTACTTCAACTATTAAATATTATGTGCGACAATGAGAAATAATCAATATTAATTTTATATTGCAGGTAGAAAACGTGTCTCGCTTCCTCTACTTCGTGGACGAAACTGGTGCCAACACTGCGTTCCTCAACAACATCCCAATTGCTAGAGACTTTTTCAATGCTTTGGTTGGTGTCGGGATGTCCCAGCAGAAGGTGGCAAATTACATGAAGAACCTAGCGAGGTTTGTCCACTATTTGAGCTTCTGCACCAATATGGAGGTGAAGGATCGTAAGCTTTATAAACAATGCAAATCATGAAGAAAAAGAACAGAGCCATCGCAAAAGAAGTCGTCAAGAGAAAGTAAGTTATCATTTGATGTATATAGTCCATTTTCATACATAGAAGATATTAGCTCCCAAAGTAGCTGAGTGGAGCTTGCTGAATGTAATAAATTAAAGTTAGTCCTTTATTGGGATAAAATTCAAGGTAAATGATCAGCTTGTACAGACAGATACTTTCTTTATTAAATCATTTTGCTTTACTGCATAAACTCATTAAGCTCATCACAAAGCATGCAAATATAAAACACCTGGGTTAAGAAAACCCTTACAGAGGGTAAAGCACAATGCAATATAGGCTCAAACGATAATGAACTACTGTCTAATAGGAGAATCAGAGATGCATAACATTTTTCACCTTCTGTATAGGATTAAATATGATTGCAGCCCTTCATAACTGTAGCTTCTTTCTTCCTCTAGATACAAAATATTGTAGAAGGGACAGCCCTCCCCCCACGAATGCCAGAAGGTGCTTGTTGTGGCAAAACCGGATCTCTTAGCGGCAATGGGGGACCTGCATGAAGACAAAGAGATCACACCCTACAATCAGCTCTTGGTGCTCTATTATTTGGAGGCGTTACTTATCCTTAAGCACCTTCAGAGACCCAGCGTTGTGAAGCACTTTTTGGTAAGCATCTTTATACACAAGAGAAATACATTTTTATAAGACATTGTCCCCTAAAATACACTGCTTTAATCGCCCAATGATACTTATACCGATATAGAGATTGCTCTTGAAATTACGCTCCCAAAGTTTGCCTTATGTACACATCACAATTTAATTTTCAGCAAAAAGAGAGATGCTAACGTGTTTTTATTTTCTCCTTTTTGTTTATTTTAGGTAGACGAATGGCTCACGAGGTTGCAGTACACCAACAAAGCCGAAGACATGTTTGTCCTTGTTTCGGTGAAGGAGCACAAGACTGCAACGCAGCAAATGGCAACATTTGTTTTGGACCAGGAAGAGGAGAATGTAAGTGTCACTATTAAGTAGCATATGCTGTTTGTTCACTAATTAATTAGGATATAAAAAGGCATCCGAATCCAGTACCAGAGCAAAGGCAGACACAGACCGGAAGCGACACTTGGCGCAACAGCCAATCACGGCCAGAGTGAGTCACACACACAAGCGGTGACGTCAGCAGACAGGAAGCAACGGGCGGTAAGAGTCTAGCAGAGAGGATGAGGAGGTAAAGCAGTGGAGTGGGTAAGTGAATTGCTATGTGATTGTTTGCAACAAGGTGTCACAGGATGAGAAGCATATTAGTGACCGGATTGTTATGTCTTATCCCACTCAAGCCTTAACCTTCTGACGAGACAAGCCCAATTGACTTTTCCTATACTGCTCAGCCCATCAAGTAATACGGCTGTGGGGGTTACTGCGTTTGTGGTCACACAAAGTGCTATATAAAGTGTAACATATGAGTATGGACTACTAATAGTTATATTGTCCAAACTTTGTCATATCCAATGGACACCAGTGAAAGTTAACGATAAAGTCCCGTATTAACTGATCCTATTTTTCTGGACTTTGTATTAGTTTACTGTAGTGCTCACGGCTAAGCACTAAGGATCAGCTATACAAGTGTATTAGGAACGGAATAAAATAACATAATAAGATAGCAAAGATGGACAGCAGCCAGCAGCAACAGTTTTTTGCTCTAATGCCAGCGGCAGCAAGGAATACTAATACTATTGACTGTGATATGATTTTTTCTAATGATAAAGGGATATTAACACTTAGCAGTCTGTTTGATGCCATGGATAGATTACTTCTGAAGGAAACAAGACTACAATGGGACTTATGGACTCTTGACAGATATATGAGGCTTAAAATGATACCCAGGGGTCTCCGTATTTTTAAGTTTACTACTTTCGAAGTGGACATTAATGACTGAATTTATTGAGTCCTGGAATGAAGTGCTCTCAGAGTGCTCATCAAGGCTAATGTTGATGTTAGCAGAATATAAACAAAAACAGCTAATAGATATTAGAAAACAGATTGACGACACACAGTTCGAAATGAATAAAAGAAGGGATGATGTAGATTTTCAGAAATTTGACAGTATTTTGAGGAACACTGTAGCCAATAATAAAAAGATAGTCATGGAGAATAAACACACTAAATACCTGAGGGATAAATCAGACTATGAGAATAAAACAGTGTATATTTGGAATAGAAAACAGCGCATTCAAAATAGACATGGTAATTCGAATAAACAAAAAAAGAACAAAAACAAAGGGAAAAAGGGTAGAAATAGCTCAAAGGCAGTTTCTTTTTCGGACAGTGCATCAGAAGGTGAAAAAGGGTACTCTACAGATGACAAATCATCAGATAATGATGATGCCCCAGTTGTACACACAGGTATTTTAAAAAATACCACAGAAAATACAACAAACATTACTACACCCATGATAGGAGCTAGAGAGCAGAGAAAAACAAATTTGAAACAGGGAGAAACCAGATATGCACCCACAAATAGGGAAACACAAGGGGCTGAAGCCATGGAAATTGAGCAGGTTTTTCCAATGGATACAACATTGAAGACAGTTCCCAACACAAAGATAGTACAAGAGAGATACCAATTAAGGGGGCAGAAAACACAGACAAAGTACAAATAGGCAACGTAATGAATCTATCTAAGAAACATCTGACTCAGGCACAATACAATGTTTTACAATACGGGTTATCTTTTTGTCCAACCACGGACTTCAGTGTGTTCCAGACCATCATTGATGTTAACAAACTGGTGAGGAATATAACTTTAAAAAAAAACACTTTGATGAGGGGCGGAGTCTAGCCACGCTAGGAGATGGCAGCTAGATAGAAGGGCTCCTATCTCCTAAGCCGATTCAATGCCTAAATGGTGGCTCATCCAACCCAAATTTACCCTCCACTGTAACTCCCTTTCCCCTCAGACACTACCGGTATCCTCTGGAAACCTTTTAAGGTGAATGCCTAACTTTCCTCCCAAGACACCGATTTGAGGCCTACCGCCGCATGTGCGGCGCAATCTCAGAAGCCACGACTCCCCTGGGAATTTGCTTAGAACCGGGCAACAAGCAGAGGATCCCGGAACCGCATCTGTGTTATTGCCTACAAGCCCGGGTGTTCGGTAAGACCGCGCAACAAGCAGCAGCGCGAAGGGGTTAACACTAGCAGTGGGTGGACGGCCCCCCTCTCCTTAATCAAAAAAGAAGCCAAACTATCCCATATGCTTGGGCAGGTCTCATGGGGTCTTACCGCAAGCAGGTACAGCGGTCCGGACAGGCGGCTGGGCTTGAGACCCGTTGTCAAATGTAAAAGGCTGCTGATCCTGCGCTGAGAGACGCTGCAGCTGAAATTTACCGCAACTAAGCAAAGGCACACGTAAAGACAGGCTCACTTACCTGTAGGGCTTGAATAGTTGGCCTCATGTAGATTAGCCAGAACGGGACTCCCCATTAGACAGTCAGCTCAATAGCTGTTCCTCCTGGCACATACTCTTTAAAAGAATCTTTTTTGGGACATATACCTGCTATATCTCAATAACTACAGAGTAATTCCAGGGAGGAGGATTAACCCCCTATCTTACAACAACAGAACTTTGAGCAGGAAAGTTTACATCTACCCCTCTCTGCATTTTATTAAAAATTTTTTTTTTTGAACATACCCTAGCAAACCATATTCCATCCAGTGACACACTATTACCTGCAAGGGCATCACAGGTCCTGAGCAGAGAGACGACATTGCAGGGTCCTAATCTAACTACAGCTGAACTCTCTGTTTAAAAGAACCCTAACTGACAGAGGCATTTGAGCAACAACCTTAACGGCTAAAGTACTGCCAAAACAACCCCTGTTTGGATATTTGGTGACTACTCACTCTTTCTTCTGCGGCCACAGTGGGGAGCTCTGGGAAGGTTCCCACTCTAGGGAATATAGAACTGTGTAATATAGAGAGTCACCCCCCTCTACACATCACCTTGACAAAAATAAGCAGGATTACTCCCTCACCACCTATCTTTTTATCTTTCATTCTCTAGAGTACAAAACCCATCCTGAGAGATCAGGGGATGCCTTGCAAGAGGCAAATTAAAGGCGACAAAACTCCCTCTTCTAAAATGCTTAATCAATACCTAGTGCCTAAAGAACTACACTCCTCCAACACAGAAAGATCTACGGACTCACAGACATCCTCATCTGCACAAATCATCATGGAAGACCCTGACGCAGGGGCCTTTCTCACCAAAAAAGACATCTCTCATCTGTCATCAAAAGACAATATAAAAGTTGTTCTCCACGAAATGAGGACACTATTTGGTGACCTGAGGAAAGACCTGGGGGCCATGGAGCGAAGAGTGGTTTCCTTAGAAACAAACCAAACTGCCTTGGTAGCCGAAGTTCAAACTAATACCTCATGTGTCCAGGAACTAGACAGCAGAGTCCATACGCTTTCCAACAAATTAGAAGATTTGGAAAACAGGACTCGCCGCAACAACCTCAGAATACGGGGGTCAGTGAAACCATTTTCCCCCCGGCGATCGAGGGTTACCTCCAAGCCCTCTTTAGAGTGATTAAGGGCGATCCCTCAGCCAAAGACATCCAAATAGAAAGAGCCCATAGAGCTCTGAGACCTAGGCCTCCCCCTAAAGCCCCGCTGAGGGACATAATTGTCAGGTTTCTCAAATACAAGGACAAAGAAGACCTTCTCCGCTGTGCGAGAGAAAAACAACCAATCACGCACGCTGGCGAGGTAATCCAGATGTTCACTGATCTCTCTCCTGCTACCCTTCTGAAAAGAAGGGAACTGTCTCATGTCACCAACATCTTGAAACTGCACAAAGTGCAATATAGATGGGGATTTCCTGTTTCACTGATAGCTTCGGCTAATAACAAAACAGCTATATTCAGACCAGGAGCGGATCTTGGTCATTTCTATAAAGAACTTTCGCTTCCAGTAGAGGTGGAGGGTGGGGGTCCCTCTTCCGCCGGGGCAGAAGCCCAAGAAGAAATAGACCGCCCAGGAGCCTCCTCCAACCAAAAATTAACTCTTTTGCGTAACCTTGTCGCCCTTCCCTCCTGAAAATCCCTTCGATGGGTGCATCCACTTACAAGATGAAGAACGAAATCTTAGCAAAAGAAGAGAGGAGAAGGAACTAACAGAGAGTGTTGCTGAGCTCAGTCCACACTCATCTCACTAGCCAATGTATCCTTTTTTTTTGTTTACTCCAGTCTAGATCAAGCTCACAGAAAAACTGTATTAGAACAATTGACTGTGCTTTGACTCAGGGATGCTCTCCTGGCTCCCTGGGGTTGTTGCTTCTGTTTTTAGCTTAATACATTGAAAAGTTTACTTGTTTGTGTTTTTTCTCTCTTGTCTTCCAAACAAGTACCTCTCATCATGGGATGAATTTATTATGTTATCAGGTTGAGTATCTATACTTATTCACTTTGTTGTGTTGAAAGTTCAGTGAAATGTTTTCTAGTTAACCAGCTATATTAACCACTGTTAACAGCTCTTAATACCCGTTGATATTTTAGACGAGCACAGATGTGGGAGGGATACTCTTACACTTGTAGGCCTCCCCGCCCTTGAGTAAGGAAAATATAATACATGCTGCAGTATAAACGTAAAACATTTTTCCTCTTCTAGGAGAGTGGAGCCGGGCACTACACACAGCACTTAGAGTTCCGCCCCACCTGCTATTTACAGGGTACCCTTTAATCTCCCCCCCCCTTCCCTCCCCCTCCTCCCTACACCGTGAACCTTTCCTCTCTTATCAAGCCACCATTTACCTACTAATCTTCAATATTTAATCTTCCATATAGTCGGCCATAGAGACACTTCCCCAGTGTAGTTACCTTTTAAACCAAAGGTTTCCAACTCCTCTCTTGGAGTTGCTGTTCTTTTTCTCACTTTTCTTGCACCTTTAACCATCTTTCTCAACTCTTTCTTTGTTCTTGCTCTTTATCTTTAACTCTACCCTTTCCTTCTCCTCTTCCCTTTTTTTTTTTTTGCTAACATGCCGCAAAGTAGGTTTCAGGATCATGCCCTTAGGCTTACTTCGATAAATGCCAAGGGTCTCAACAACCCGGGCAAACGATCAATCGTACTCAGAGAATTAAATAAACTAAAAAGCCAGATCATTCTACTGCAGGAAACACATTTCCAAAAGGGTCGGGAACCCCCCTGGTCTCCCAAACACTTTCCCATTTCCCTTTTTGCCTCGGGCCCAGATAAGAGAGGAGGAGTGGGAATCCTTATACATAAAACACTACCTCTAATTATCTCACACCTTGTAAAAGACCCAAATGGTCAATATATACTCTTGGTTGGCTCATTGTATGGCCAACCCATAACAATCCTAAACGTATATGCACCCAACCAGGCACAAGACAAGTTTCTTAAAAACATCCTGAACCTCCTTATAGATCACGCCAAGGGAATAACTTTTTTAGCAGGAGATTTTAATCTATGTCTCGACCCACTGCTGGACACCTCAAAAGGTTCTTCCAGTGTACCAGGTCCAATTCTTAAAAAGGTTAGATCAGCCCTAACTAACCACGCCCTACATGACACCTGGAGAGTCATGAACCCCAATGTTAGGGACTACTCCTTTTCTGCCCCGCACAACTGCTACACACGCATTGACTATGTGCTGACTGACTCCCATGGCCTCTCTCTTGTTACACACTGCGACATAGGGAATATCACCTGGTCGGACCACGCTCCAGTCACCTGCTCAATTCTATGGCCTGAGCTAACGGTTCTCTATAAAATATGGAGATTAGACGATTTACTCTTGGACAATCCAATTGTCCTCGAGGAAGTAGAGAAAGATCTCTCTGAATATTTCTCCTTTAATGCAAATACGTCCTCCTCTCCTGCTATAGAGTGGGAGGCCCATAAAACTGTTATCCGAGGGACCTTTATCAAACACAGTGCCAGAATGGCTAAACAAGCTAGAACATATCACACAAGCCTCCTTGATAAGATCAATACCTTGGAAAATTCACATAAACAAGACCCCTCTAATGACATCTATAGGCAGGAACTCCTGACTGCAAGATCCGACCTAAAACAGCACCTCATGAAATCACACCAACGTACTGCCTTGTGCCTTAAGCAATACTACTATGAAGGGGGCAATAAGCTGGGTAAAGTCCTAGCTAGAACTTTGCGTAGGAAACAATTATCTACATATATACACTCCCTACTTACTAAAGAGGGCTTAACGACACATAGCAGTAAACACATAGCTTCCACTTTCAGGGACTATTATAAGACTCTTTACAATATCAACACCTCTAACCTCCCCCCAGAACAGCAGACTGCTGATGCGAGCTTCGCAGAACATATGACAGACTTCTTCAGAGACCTCAACCTGCCCACTCTAGACGAGTCCGAACAATCTGACCTTGCCGCTGATATTACATTAGAAGAATTACTCCAAGCCATCAAGGACATCCCACCCGGTAAAAGCCCGGGCCCAGATGGACTTACTTCTAGATATTATAAATCCCTTAGCACCCTGCTGGCCCCCCACCTACTTCAACTCTTTAACAATCTAAGAAATGACCCCACTCTGTCTAGCTCACTTCTAGAAGCCCACATTACAGTTCTCCCTAAAATAGGGAAGCCAGCTAACCGACCGGAGAACTTTAAGCCCATATCACTTATAAACACGGACATGAAACTCCTCGCCATCAGACTCAATAAATATCTCCCAAAACTGATAGCCAACGATCAGGTGGGCTTTATCCCGGGCAGGGAGGCCAGAGATAATACTATCAAAATACTGCAATTGATAAATCATGCCAAAACCACAAACACGCCCTTGGTCCTCTTCGCGACAGACACGGAGAAGGCCTTTGATAGGGTCCGATGGTCCTTTTTACAAAGAGCCATGCTAGAAATGAACCTCCCAGAACCCTTTATAAAGATGGCTATGGCCTTATACTCCCACCCAAATGCTAGAATTAGAGTCAACGGGACCCTCTCTGAGTCATTTACCATCACAAACGGCACAAGGCAGGGCTGCCCTCTATCCCCCTTGCTTTTTCCATATCTATGGAAGTATTGGCGCAAAAGATCAGAAACACCCCAGCAATTAGGGGGATAATGGTGGGAGAGGTTGAACACAAACAGGCCCTCTTTGCAGATGACACACTATTTTCTCTGACTAAAATTGAAACATCTATCCCCGCCCTAATTAAAGTGATGCACAACTATAGCAAAATCTCTAATTTTCAATTAAACTTCTCTAAATCAGAACTCCTTAATATTAATGCTAATTTGAACCACATCACACAGTTAAGGAACGCTTATAACATCCCTATAACTCAGAAAAAGCTGAAATACCTAGGGATATATCTCACCCCCTCTGCACCGGACCTGTTTAAATTTAACTATAACAGTATAAAGCACGACATAACTCGAGATCTGTCTTCCTGGAAAAGTAAAAAACTCTCATGGTTGGGCAGAATTGGAGTGCTCAAAATGAATATATTACCACGAGTTCTCTACCTTCTCCAAACCCTTCCCATTCCGCTCCCAGAGGGTTACATTTCGCATTTGCAAAAAATCTTTGAGCAGTACATATGGGATGGAGCTAGGCCAAGGATACCTAGGAAAACCATGTATCTTCCGAGAGACGAAGGAGGGCTGGGGGTTCCTTGCATAGAGAGATATAAACAGGCAGTCACACTACAACATGTGGTAGAATGGGCCCACAACTCTAACGACAAAGCATGGTTACACATAGACAGACACATTTTTAAGTTGAACAACATGGCTACCTTGGCTTGGACTAGCCATTCCAAAAGACCCAAACTGATTGATAAATACCACATTACAGCAGGCATACTACTAGAATGAGATAAACTTATAGCCACGAGCACACACATCCCTACCAGGGATGCCCCACTTACCCCAGTCATTGAGCAAATAGATCTCCCATATTTTCGCCTTGCTTTCTCTAAAACACAATCTTATAGCCTAAACACATTGACGGTTCTATTTGTCACAGGCAGCGGGAGGCCAAAAACGCAAACAGACATGGAGGAAGCCCACAGGGGGATTTTCTCCTCGTGGCTTCATTATCATCAGCTGCTCCACTTCATTTCCCACCATAAACATAAAGAGGACCTCGGAAGAAGGCTAACGCCTTTTGAAGAACTATGCACTACACAGGAGACTCCCTCACACTTGATATCTAAACTCTATAAGATACTAAACACCTCTGGATGCCTGGGTCTTCCATCCTACACATATTCTTGGAAGAAAGAATTAAATTGCGACCCAGAAGACAATGCCTGGTCCCAGGCATTCAGACTAACTAAAAGATCCTCTGTCTCGGCTACGATACAGGAAATACATATTAAACTCCTATGCAGATGGTATTTAACCCCATCTCGCTTGCACAGAATATACCCCAAGCTTAGTGACACTTGTTGGAGGGGCTGCAGCGAGGAGGGTACCCTGCTCCATATATGGTGGGGGTGTCCCCGGCTACAGGAATTTTGGCATGACACAATAGCAGAAATATCAAAGATCTTAGGGACGACAATTAACCATAGTCCAGCCACCCTACTCCTCCTCTCGCTTCCCAAACTACCCCAAATGGGTAAACAACCTTTATTACTAATTATGCTTACAGCAGCTAAAAAACTTATCCCGAAGTTCTGGAAAACCCAAATTGTCCCTACTGTTGCAGACTGGAGAGCAGCAGTTGCTGATCTTATCTCCCTTGAGAGATACCATTACCTCAAAACACACAACCTAGAAGTGCATGAGTTGATGCTGGCTTTATGGAACAAACAGATATAGCGCTTGATCTGTACCGTCCTTAACACCTGAAACTGTACGAATTTCCCTTTTTTTTTCTCTTCATCCCGCCGAGTCTGCTGTTCTTTTCCCCCCTTTGCTTCTCTTTTCTATCGAACCTATCACCTGTCCTACTGAAACATGCATTCTTTTGTCCTAAATATTTGTATATCCATTTACTTATGCCTGCATCAATACCTGCTTAATTTTAATTGGAAAAATCTATTGAGTTTAGCGAGAAAGTATGTACACATTTGCCACCATGTCTCCTGAACTTTGCTTTCTCATTTAATTATGCGGTCTGAAGGAATGGACAATCTTGACCAGCTAGCCTACAATACGGCCTGAAATAATTCTAAAAGACTGTCTGGACTCATATATGGCCATCTGGCTTGCACATTTATCTGTTGTTTTTGTTACTGTACCTTTGTTGTCATTCTGATTAACTCAATAAAGGAAAAATTAAGAAATAAAAAAAAAAAAAAAAAAAAACACTTTGATGGTAAGGAAGAGGCTGAAGTCTCTGGTTACATATGTAAAGATATGGAAATTGAGCCTATAAAACTAACCTTTCAAGAAAGATGTGATGAGGTAACATTACAAAGCTTACAATTTGATGCAAGAAGTGATTGTGGTCACATAAATAAAGGGTGTAGTTTCAAACCAAAGTCTGTGTTTTATCCCATACAGAGTAGAGGGAATATCATCGAGACCTTCTTTAATAGAGTGGAGAGTGACCTTATTGCCCTTAAAGACAGCACCGTTCCTACTAGACAAAATCTAAAAAGTGAGGAGAGGATAGCATTGAAACAGCTGCAAGATGACAAAGAAATTGTCATCAAGTATGCGGACAATAGTAGTCCAGGATAGGGAGGTCTATATTAAAGAGGCTTTAAGACAATTATGCAATGAAAGGAACTATGCCATATTGCCAAGGGACCCCACTGAAACCTATAAGAGGGAATTACGTGACCTATTGGATGACGGGGTGGAACAGGGGTGTATTGACACTAAAACTATGGAGTTTCTGATGGTAGATAATCAAAGAATACCCCTGTTCCATCACTTACATAAGGTCCATAAGTCACTCAAAGATGTACAGGGTCGTCCCATAGTAAGTGGCATAGGGTCCCTTTTAGAACATCTCTCTCAATGGTTAGACATTATATTTCAACCATTTGTTAAATCACTCCCATCATATATTAAGGACACAAAGCATGTTCTTAGTATGATGGAAACACAAAAGTGGGACCAGGACTACCATTGGATAACAGTGGACGCTGTGTCCTTATACTCCTCTATCCCTCATGGGGAAGGCCTACGGGCTATAAAATTCTCTCTTAGGAATTATTCAGAATATTCAAGAGAATTTCAGGATTTTGTTCTAAGGGTAACCAGATATCTTTTGACCCATAACTTCTTCCAGTTCCAAGATGTTTTCTATCTCTAGAGATGTGGAACAGCGATGGGGGCCAAGTTTGCCCCCTCTTACGCCAACCTATTTTTAGGTTGGTGGGAGTTCTTCCACATCTTTGGAGATAGAAACATCTATAAGGATTGAATCGTCATGTATGGAAGATACATCGACGATCTCCTGTTTATCTGGAAGGGAGATCCCACTGACATCAAGAGTTTTGTTGAAAGCGTAAATGACAATGATGTGGGCATGAGTTTAACTCATGAATTCAGTTCCATTTCGATTAACTATCTTGATTTGGTATTGATGGGTACAAAGGACAATAAGGTCAATACCAGAGTATATAGAAAGCCCATTAGTGGCAACAAACTACTGCATGGCAGGAGCTGCCATCCTAGGCATATGGCGGCAGCAGCTGTAGCCAAAGGAGAATTTATTCGCCTTAAAAGGAATTGCTCTAAAGATGGAGATTACCATCAGGAGGCAGCTGCCCTAGAACAAAGACTGTAAGAGAGAGGTTATTCCCGCAAAATAATCAGAAAAGCTCAAATGCAGGTAGAACCTATGCCTAGAAAAAACTCTCTCAGAGAAAGACAGGAATGGAAAGAAGACTTTAAAGGTGTGACTTTTGTCACTAGTTACAGTGCCCAGTTCCCAGAGATTGTGAATATTATATGTAAACATTTCCCTATTTTGTCCGCTGACGAAAAACTGATCAGCATGGTCAAGAAAGGCATAAGATGTAGTTCAAGGAAATGTCCCACTTTGGGGTCACTATTATCACCTACAGAATTAAAGTCACAAACCAAAGTACAAAAAACTTGGATGACCAGCAAAGGAATGTATCAATGCGGTCACAACAAATTTAAACCATGCGAGTACCTAGACAAGACGAAAATATATAAATCTCAGGTGACAGGAGAGGCTTTTGAGATCAAAACTTGTATGAATTGCACAACATCAAGTGTAATATACATGTTGAAATGCCAAGTTTGTAAAGTGCAATACATAGGTCTCACCTCTAGGGATATTAAAACACGGATACGTGAACACATATCTACCCTTACGAGAGGCAAATCACAAACACCCCTAGTACGACACTTTACAGAAAATCACAATGGTGATATTGGCACACTCAAATGGTGTGCTATTGAGGAAGTAAAGGTCCCCAAAAGGGGAGGAGATTTAGATAAACTCTTGGCAAAAAGAGAAATGTTCTGGATTTTGAGACTCAGAACTAGAATTCCAGAGGGTCTCAACTCCAGATACGACATAATAATCTATTGGGAGTAGGATAACCTCCCCCTCTTTCATATCCTATAAGGGTAAGAGGACATGGCTATAAGGCACTTTTCAGTGCATTTTGGCATGTACTTCAAGAGGGTCTGAGATGTGAACTGACTAAATTTCTTGAATGAATCCCGTTAACCCCAGGTGATCATAACTGGAACATGTACTGTCTTTTGACAACATACAAAATAAAAATCTGTTCTTAGAAAATCTCTCATACAAGTCAATATTGTAAATAGGTACATGTACTGTTTTTTGATAATAAATGAAATTGATTAGATATTTTTCCTTAAATAATCACTAATACAAAGTATAAGCAGTGAATTATTAGCTGGGTTTCACATAGGTGTGGATTGAAACCCTTCCTACTAGGAAGTTGCAATAGAAATTTAGAAATAGGGTAAATCCAACAGTTATGAAATCCAGAATCGTTTACCAAGTGACTTACATTTTAGATTTAGATTTATTACATTTCTGACATATATGAATCTTAACTTGTGTATAAAGTGTGAAGTGCAAGAATAATAACTAAGTGTAAGCCCTTTTCTGTTAAGTAGCAACATCATACTACTAAGCATATAAAAGAAAATAGGGGTTAACACGAAGGTTTAAGTTGCTGCTGTAGCTATTCCTTGAGTGCCCATTATTAGAAGGTGGAGTTAGCGCATTTATTTTACCCTATTAGCATACTTTTAGGTGTTCTTAAGGACCTGCAGGATAGACACACACCAGGCTATGATTACGGCAATCTGCCAAAACGCGTAAGCCTGTGTGCTACGCTCTCCCCAAACATTTGTGGCATGCTGTCACTGTTCTTTGTCATGCTAATTTTAAATCTTTTTTGAATAAAGTATCCAGTTTTTACAAGGATTGTGGTATAGTATCTCTTTTTTTCTGTATAAAAATATATTTACCATAAGTATACAAATAGTTAGCTGACTTTCTCGTTTTCCTCATATCCTTTACGCATAGCATAACTTTTATTGTACTACTTTATCGTCTATTTGTTGCTCTTCGTATCCTTTGCACATAGCATAACTTTTATTAAAAAATAATAATAATGAGGTAGCCTCCAAAAAAATGTAAGAACATTTAAAAATGTAATTATTCTTCTTTTCCAGTTGTTTGAGGAATATTTCCAAAAAATCAGGGTGAATCTTCCTTCAGCAGAACAGAAGGCAAGTGAAGAATCGGAAAAGTAGACCTTCTTCATTTCGAGCTCCGGAATGCCTATACATAAGCCCTCGACTGATGTCAGCCGCTTAATCAACAGGTAATTGCACAACATTCATGCCACATTGCCTTTGCTGTGCTTTTAAATGCAAACACTTTAAAATTCTGTCGATTTTCCGATTCTTTATATTAAACCGATACCTTATTCTTCTCTAAACCTCACATAATATTTTAAATCTAAGAAATATTTCTAAATATCTTACATCGTTATAAAATGTAAAAGGTTATGCCGTGCTAACTGATTTGAAATTTTACAGATATGGACTGCCAGCGGTGACCTCTCAGATAGCGAGAAAATCAATGGAAACCGCCACAAGAAAATTATTTTCAGAGGCAGAGAAGAGCATCATTGCTCAGTATCTGGCGCACACCAGTGCAACTGCTGACAAGCATTACAGGCTGATGACTCCGGAGAACATGGGTTCTGCAATTACGCTCATGAAAAGATTGCTCCCAGAAGAGTAAGTACAAACTGACCGTTATCAATGTGCATGTTTATAAAATATATATATACAAATAATATATAACTTAATACATCACACTTAAAAAACTCTATTTGCATTAGCTAATATTTTTCGATAGTGTAAAAGCCTTTCATGTTTCGTTTCATAATTACACCATTACTCCCTTTCCCAGTAAGGGTATGATACCATCTATTTTCTTCAGCTGTTGTATTAGTAGCAACTTTTATAGCCAACAAGCTTGTCGTTAATTATAAGCGGCAGGGGCTTTTATAATTATCGTCCAATGTTTTATATATCAGACACATTCACCATTTTTGTCCCACATACCCTTTTTTCTATACCCCCTCTCCAGCCACACAATTACCTTCTCTGTGAACTTTTCTTTAGCCGGATTGTAGAATAACTCTTTTTTGTAGATGCAGCGAAGGGACATTGACTGGGACAAGACGAGAAGAAGAGGAAAGGCCCACGACAAGTGGCATAATCCCACCACCAGGCCAAGCAGCATGTTCATCAACCGTGGTTGACGAAACTCATGCCTTCATGCGTCTTGCAGAGAGAGGTTTCCAGTGACCGTAGATGGGGAACCTCCTAAGAAGAAGCAAAGGGCAGAGTTAACCAGCAGCTTTGACAGATACTGCTATGACCGGTGGAGGGCTATACAGAGAAACATGAGCATAGAAGAACTATTGAGTAAGTGAACATGCAATTTACAAACAGACATACCTTAAAGTATTACTTTATGCAATACAGGAATAGAAGCTTTTTATTTTTTTTACTTTAGCGTTATCTTTTTGTGTTATTCTTAAAGGATTGATTTTCTTTTGTGTTATTCATAGAGGATTGATTTTCTTTCTTCCGTAATTATTTTAAGTTTTACTTTTTAAATATTGGATTTAAATAACACCTTTTATTTAAATTTCAGAAAACTTCACCAGGAGACAACCATCGGAGAGCCAGGTTATGTGCATCATGGGCAAGCAAGACTGGAAGAACAACATCCCGGAAATTCCTGAGATCTTGACAGCTTGGAAACCTGCCAAGTCTAATGAATGGGACCCCAACGACGAGGCCATCATATCGCTCGTGAAGCGACAGTCGTGGAAAGGACTGTTCATCGCGGACGGAGGGAAGAAAGGCAAGGGTGTGATAACGACACACAACTTTCATAAAGGAGAGATAGTTTGCGACTATCACGGACCCATTGTTTCCGCAGAGGAAGGTTGGCGGCTACACGGGAGTTGCGGGGAGGAAGAAATGGGGTACCTGTTTTTCTTCCACGGCCTGAGTGGTACGCCCCTCTGCTTGGATGCACAGACCTTTCCCTGTCCATGTCACCCCGAGAGAGAAACATTTGGACGGATGATCAACCACTCGAGGAAGCAGTATAACGTGAAGGCTGTATGGAGGACTTTGAACATTAGAGGAGAGAGCTGCGTGGTAATTTTGTTTTATGCCACGCACTTTTTTCCTGTTCAGACAGAACTATTATTTGACTATGGGGTCTCCAGGAAGTCTTTTCACGGAGAGGGTGCAGACCTGAAATGGCTCAGCGATTGACTGACTTTTACTTATTAGAATTGGACTTATACTGAGTTGCACATAAAATGGACTATGGACTTTTCAATATTAGATGCACTTTTTTCAATGTTGATTTTGAAATGTATTTTTTTTTTTAATTGTATTTGTTCCATTATGTATTTTATATTATACAATTGCTTTTGTTATGTTTTTATATCTTTGCGCATTTCTAATTTTTTTCTAATTTCTATTCATAGAATCCAGCGTTTTCAGGGTTCCGAGCACCTTATTATTTATTAAGCATTTATAGCACCGACTCTATGAAAAAGCATAGGAATTGAAGGATTTCAGAACTTTTATTTAATTGTCACTTGTTGGGGTGAAAAAAGGATTTGATGCATCCAAAAAGTAAAGATTTCAATGTGTTTTAGAAAAAAAATATATATTTAGAAATAAAGAAATTTTAAATATTTTTAAAATGAGGAAAGGGACAGCACATGCATAATGGTTAGGGTCTGTGTTAGTACCTACTTGCTTGGGGTTCCTTGACGTGGAAAGTAGGATTACCATCTTTTGGCCAAAGATACAACTGTTTTCTATTTATTATATACAAGTGTTCCATATGATTACATTATGAATTTAATTATAAACAACCCAAACATACTTGCTTGATATTTGTGGCATGCTTTCCCACCTATTGACCAAAAGATACAACTAAATCCCCAATTTTATTTAATTGTTTGAGTGACAATTCCTTTGCTTTTATATATAATGTGTTAATAAATGTTGTTCATAAATTTGAATGAAGACTCTGATTTATGTAAAATAAACTTGCACAAATAAAGTGACCATTTTCAAATCTATTATTGTGATCTTTTAAATATTGGGGATTGCCAGACATGATGAAAAGAAAATCAGTGAATTCAAGGCCCTGTGTGCTTTCGCTTTCCTCCATAATTTACTTCTGTCTTTCTACATCCCTCTGTTAGCGCTATGGCCTTTGGAATGTAATTAGCAGTGGAAAAGTGATTCCCAGGTTCTCCAAATATAAATAGATGTTACCCAAACTTTACAGGCTTTATAAATGAATACTATATGTCTTGATTAATAAAATACAATATAGAAATATCTAGGGTGCCAATGAATCATTTTACAATGAATATTAACTATCATTCTTGTAGTACTCAGGGAAGGGAAGCAGTGATGACTTACAGTCTTCTCAGGCCTTCTGCTATCCAAGAAAATGCTCTGTTTGAGACCTAATAACATATAATATTGTCTGTCTTAATACTGGATACACTATCTTGGTTCTCTATCTCCACAGACATAATGTGGTGGTTCCCATTAATTATAGGATTCCCAAAGCATGCTGGACTATCCACATGTGTCATAGAATCTGTAAAAAGCTTTTAGGAGCCCTAAACAATATTGGTGATAATAACAGAGATGAAAAAAGTAAACACATGTAATTCCAGGCCCTGTGTGCTTTAGTTTTCCTCCAGAATTAAATGGTTTCTCTCTACAGGCCTCTGTTACCCCTATGATCTTTGGAATGTAATAAGCAGTGGAAAAGTTACCCAAACTTTACAGGCTTTATAAGGGAATAGTATAGGTCTTGATTAATAAAATACAATATAGAAATGTCTAGGGTGCCAATGAATCATTTTACAATGAATATTAATTATCATTCTTGTAGTACTCAGGGAAGGGAAGCAATGACTTAGTCTTCTCAGGCCTTCTGCTATCCAAGAAAATGCTCTCTTTGAGACCTAATAATATATAATATCTTCTGTCTTAATACTGGATACACTATCTTGGTTCTCTATCTCCACAGACATAATGTGGTGGTTCCCATTAATTGTAGGATTTCAAAACCATCCTGGACTATCCACATGTGTCATAGAATCTGTAAAAAGCTTTTAGGAGGCCTAAACAATATTGTTGATCATAACAGAGATGAAGAAAGTAAACACGTAATTCCAGGCCCTGTGTGCTTTAGCTTTCCTCCATAATTAACTGTTATCTTACTTTTTTATTTTTTTAAAAACAAATTTTATACCAGTTTTGGGTACAAAGCATATACATGTCTATAATTGAGCCAGGGCTTATTATAATAATACACAATAAAGCTTAAAAGGAAAATTATACAAATTCCAATATATAACAATAATTTATCATTCTTATTGCTACTTAGGTACCATAGTTCCTCAATGTTGGATTTTTTTATTTTAACAGACATCAAAATTAACGCCAAACAACAAAAAACAAAACAAGACAAAACGAAGAAAAAAAAACACAACCCCTCTATCCCTCACGCTCTCTCCCCCCTACTCCTACTATTAGATTTCTATTAGCCCAGTGACTTCTGACAAGTTAGGAAATTCATTCCTTACCATTGCATTAATTATTACTTCTGAGTCCCTAAAAGGATAGAGCACCCGCATTTGTTCTTCTTCAGATAGTGCCTGAATAATTTTTTTCCATTTATTAATGAAACACTTAATCTGTCATTCTGCTTTAACCACCTTATCATATTGTTCCACTATTAGTTGCTGTTTAATTTTATTGATACATTCAGACAAATTATGACCTTTTTTTGCTTTCCATTGCTTCAAAATTAAAGATCTCCCGATTAATATAACTGTATTTCTAAATTTAAAATTGACCTGTCGTCCAGGTGTTTGATACATAAAGATAATATCTTCTCTAACTTGATCTCTTCTTGGTTAATTTTATTCAACCAATAGTTGAGTTTGCGCCAGAATTTTTTAATTTTTGGACACTCCCACATACAATGGTCTAAATCTGCCATTGGCATACTACATTTCTCACATTTATTATTTGATGATTTGTCCCATTTTGACTTCATTGCTGGTGTAATATAAACTCTAATAATCAGCTTAATATGTGATTCTCTCCAAGCAATTGATAACGTCGCTTTATCTACAAGGTCAAAACTTTTTTGTAATCTCTCTATCGATTGGTGCCAACTAGACGCTAGTGCTCTTATTCTTGTCACCTCTTGAAACTTTTTAATTGTTTTATAGCAAAAGGAGATGGAATGGTTACCTTGTTTATACAAATGTATTACTCCCCTTAAATTTTCCCATTTATCCTCTCCCTCTTCTTTACTTATTCCATTAAAGAGATGTCTTACTTGAAGATATGCATAAAATTCGTTGTTGGGAATGCCAAATTCATTTTTTAGATCCTGAAACAATCTACATCCTTTAGTTCCATTATCTTCTAATTGATATATAAATCTTAAGCCCTTAATTTCCCAGTTCTTAAATATTTTAGACACTAATGCCGGTATAAAGTCTGGGTTCCCCCTTATTGTAAGATATTTTGAATATCTGTAGTTAATTTTAAATATTTTTAATAATTTATGTCATGCACAGATCACATTTTTTATCGTTTTTAGATTTTTAATTTTCTCTGGGAGTTTTTCCCTACAATGAACAAGGGCTTTCAAGGTGTATGGGGTAACTAACTGGTCTTCTATTTCTATCAATGAGTAATTGTCCACTTCCGTTAACCATTCTAATAAAATTTCCCCATACATACTAAATTATAAATTTTTAAATCTGGGAGTGCTAGCCCTCCTCCTGTTTTTAATAACATCAGATTTTGAATGGATAAGGCTCTACGTTTTTCCCCCCATAATTTTTTTTTTAAACAATTTTTATGGAAGTCGTTAGTCAATATTACAAACAAACAAAGTTTGCCCATATACCAGAATAATACAAAGATAAAGTATACATTAACAGAACAAGAATATTACATACATCTACATATCTGTGGTCCCCTGCATCAGCGAAAAGAAATTGAGCTGGGTGAGCATTAGGACTATCCTAATAGCTTAGGGGGTAGTATTTAGAGTTGTGGCTTTCTGCCAATTGTTATTGGTGTCCACCCAGAGGGGTATACATGGAGAAGTAAAATTGTCAAACGAGTTCCACTACTGTTTGTTGAACGGGATTGGGCAAAAGCAAATGGGACTTCTTTTTTTATATTATTTCGTAAGTTTGATGAAAACAAATGAAAATTCTCCCCCTAGTGTCAAAAGGGTCACTCTTGGACCTAAGTAATCTAGTGAAAGTAAAATTTGGGGAGGGAGCTTATAGGTTGGTCTTCCTTGGGCCAAAGTTAAAAGAGGGGGAAAAGGAACACAGCAGGCAAGAGCCGCTCTTATTAGAAAAGAGGGGGAGGGGGGACGGAGCTATCTGGGGTAGCCAACTTAGTATTGAGGGTGAACTGTTGAGGACATTCTGTTATGAGAGAAAAGGATAGATCTCAGTGGGGGTATATATCACAATAATATTGGTAGATTCTTATATCATATAGAATGGGGGAACTTTCTAACTTAAATATAGGATCAATTTCCCTACTGCTTTAGCCAACTACAACAGCATGAGAAAAGCAGCAGTAGGGCCCTGCAAAATAATCACAGTGCATCAAATTATATATATAACATAGAGGAACATGAGTTAACAAAGCCAACAATGCGGAGATAAATGAGCTTCTCCTCCATTTAGTAGACAAATTTGCACAGGATAAATATGTATTAATCAGGTTAACCTAACTGTTTTCCTGAGAGATAAAAATATAGCTCCTCTGTGGGCTCTGATAACTAACCAGAAAAAGCTAGGGCTAGGGTTGATTATGTAATATAATATATTAGAGGCCTGAAGGTCTTCCCATTTGAAAAAAAAAAAAAAAAAAATAAACATGATATGTCAGAGATCAGACTATTAAGTCATCATTTAGAATATCATCTATCTGAAAGTTAGGAACTATCACTTGTCATATTTACTAGGTTATGAGATGCTAGTGTCCTAATGATGGGAATAAAATGGCTAGCTAATATAGGGAATAGAGCCTGAGGGTACCCTGGCGCTGTTTTCCAGATAGTAAACATTATAAAGAATGTTCCAATGTCTGAGGATATGGTCAGTTACATTATCGAGTATTTAATAACAAGTGTCTAACTAAGCATATAATAAACACACAAATTTGATACAGGACATGAAACATCTATAATATACAGAAAAGCACCTGTGCTATATGAGACTATAATAATAATAATATAAAAAAATGGAGTGTATAGAGTACACAGACCTCAGTATTTAAAATATCATATGGGCTGACAAAATATGCATGTTACCAAATATATATATATATATATATATATATATAGATATATAGCCTAAACTAGATTCTTACAATAATGTACACAAACTATACTAGACCAATTTTAGTATAAAGTCCAGCTTATAAATGGGGGGCCAGATAACACTGCTTAGTTGTCTCTTTTCCAAAGGAGACCCTGTTAATAATCTTTGGAAAGTAAGCTAGATACTTGTGGAGGTGATTACTCACATCAGTACAGCACTCCTTATCAAAGTCCATGACTGCAATACTCTCACTGAAAATAACAATATAGCAATACAAACCCTTGCATGAGGTAAACCTACTAATTTACAGACATCGATTATGGAGATATTGAGTAGAAAATGTTCTCTTTTATGTCCACTGTATTCACATGTCCCAACAAATAGATACAAGAGTTGGGCCAAGGAAACAGCAGTGCTGCTGGTTTAAATTTATCCCACACCCGTTCTGAGTCCCAATACTGAAGGCCCTGGAGGTAGATCTGCCCTAAAAGCTGTGTTGCCATATTAGAGGCAGACTTGCTGAAGCCGTAACACGGGTCAGACTATATCGCTGACTTCTGTGATCTGATTATCATTGGAGCTCGGGTAATAGAACTTCCTCGCGTGCAGCCCTGCTGAAACAGGGAGTGAGACTTCCAGTATATCCCCAAGAGCCGCAATGCAGAGTCCAAGCTGCTGCCGGTTGGGAGCAATCATAGAGACTGGACTGTGGGGTAAGTTATAGTACCTGAATCGGGGCATTGAAACTAGGGAGCCAAGTCCAGCAGGCATCTGCTGTAAGCTCATAGGAGATCTTTGCTGTCGGCAATGAATCTTGAGTTTCAGATTCTGGGCAGAAGGAGATCAATCTGCTATATGTAACGGTGGGGGTATTTTGCCCATAGGGGTCGATTCATTTCGACTTCCATGATGCCTCAGTTGCTTCAGTTTATTCTGTTCCATGGTGAGGTCTGCCGCATATTCAAACTGCATGGGGTCCTGAGGGCTCAGGGTAGCGTTCCCAGTATGCTTCTCAGTCTCCAGTTCCTCATAGCTGAGGTCAGAGCTTGCGAGCTCCTGATGTAAAGAGCGCAATAGGTCTTTAAAACACCAATCCATTTTCTGCTCAAACGCTGTCAGCAGATCAGTGACCACTGTATGTGAAAGGTGTCGATCCATGTTAAAGAGGTTACACAGTCCGTAATAGTGCCATAATAAAGGAGCTATTCTCAGTGAAAGAGTGCCAGCATGGTCTGGTTAGCAAAATGGCGTCTTCTCTTTTTTGCTGTAGCGGTCTCTGTGGGCCTAAATCGTAAGATGTGGCTCTACCCCAAGCTCTTGTACCATCAGAATTTACATAGGTATTCTGCCTCTTAGTTAAATGCTTTTAAATGAAAAGTTGCCTGCCCTGAGTGGTCGTAAATGCAAAAAATCTGATGAAAACAGCCGGAGCTGAGGTGAGGTGCGACCGCTCAGATGCAGAGCCAACTCCACCCCCCCATAAAATTTTTATACAGTTACATTTGAACATTTTAAGATCCTTATATTTAAGCAAAATTGGTAAATTTTGTAGAAGATATAAAATTTTAGGAAATATCATTTTAATTAGATTGATTTTGCCTGATAGATTTAGTGGGAACTTTGCCCATCTTATCAGATCTTCATTCATCTTCCTCCACACTTGAGGATAATTTAATATATACCACTTATTTGGATCTCTGGCTAGTACAATCCCCAAATATTTCAATTTTTATTTTACTTCTTTGAAAGGGGGGTTATTACAGCTATCTTTCCATTTATATAGCCAAAGCATCTCTGACTTATTTATATTCACTTTATATCCTGAAAAACTACTAAATGTTTCTAATATCTGAATTAACATCGGAATACCTTTCTTTGTATCTTTTATAAAGACAAGCAGGTCATCTGCATATAATAACGTAACTCTTCTTTTCCCTAGCCAGACCCCCTCCATTTCCTTTCTAAGGAGAATATCGAGGGGCTCTATAGCCATGTTAAATAGGTATGGCGAAAGGGGGCATCCTTTGCAATACAAAGCTTGGTGTCATATTGCCATTTATTACAATTGTATCCATTGGTTCCTTATATAGCAACTTAACCAATCTGAGGAAGGGTCCTGTGATCCCAAATATTTCTATTGTTGTAAATTAATGATCCCATATAATCATGTCAAAAGCTTTTTCTGCGTTGATAGACGTAATTGCTACATCTGCAGATTTTCTATTAGTCTGATTCCAATAATAATCAATTACTAATTGTAACTTCCTCTGATTGGTTGTTGTACTTCTATTTGGCATAAATCCCACTTGATCTTTGTGTATTAAAGGGTCTATCACTTTTTTCAGGGTCTGTGAAATTACACTCAAAGACTTTATAGTCGTTTAAAAGTGAAATCGGTCTATATGATCCTATTTCTTCTGGATCCTTATCTTTTTTAAGCACTAATGAAATTACTGATGCTGTAAAATATTTAGAGTGCATCTCATTTTTTATGAATATCGTATTAAAAAGCCTTTCCAATGTTGGGGTTATTTCTTCCCTAATTATTTTATTTAGTTCTATTGGTATTTGATCTGGGCCTGGTGATTTATTTATTGCTGTATTATCTATTGCTTTTTTTATTTCTTCTTGTGTTATTGGTTTGTTTAATTCTTCTAATCCTTCTTTATCTATCACCGGTAATCTAATTTTTTTCCCAAAATTCTAGTTTATCTTCACCATTAATATTATCGGTCGTATAGATCTTTTTAAAATACTCATATACCTTTTTGTTTATTTCTTCCATATTCATCAGTCTTCCATTTTCCCCTTTAATTGCATCTATAGGACTTTTTTTTTTCTTTAGTTTGACCAAGTTGCTAAGAACTTTCCAGCCCTTCCGCCATACCTATAAAAAAAAGCTCTTGTTCTAAGTTCCTCTTGTCTTAATCTCTGATTAAGAAAAATATCCCTTATCTGTTTGGCTTTTATATATCTTTCCCATAGGTCTCTAGACTTGTCACTTAGATAGGCATTATAGCAATTCCGTACTTGTCCTGCTAGTTAAAGCTCCTTTTGTTGGGCAATTCTTTTATTTTTAACTAGATAAGCCTTTATTTCCCCTCTAATGACAGCTTTAAAAGCTTCCCAGAATATTTCATATTTGTTTTCGTATTCTTTGTTAAGAAGGCAATACTCATTCCATTTTCTTTAAACCCACCCCCTAAAATGGACGTTAGAGCTTAGATACGTAGGAAAGAAGAATTTTGCAGGATCTGTTTTTGATTTACTAAACTGTAATTTGAGGGAGATAATAGCATGATCCAAAATTATGATGTCATTAATATCTGCCTTTATATTTGTACCCATAAGATTTTCGGATATAAAAAAAAAGTATCAATTCTAGACATAGTTTTACGGCTATGTGATATAAATGTAAAGCTGTTGTCTTTCTAGTTGTAAACCTTCCTTTGTAAACTTTAAATTCTAAGGCCCCTATTTATTAATGGTCTTGCGGATCAGGTCCGGAAGACCTCGCTAAATGCAGAGAGCAATACGCTCTCCGCATTTAACATTGCACCAGCAGCTCACAGGAGCTGCTGGTGCAACACCGCCCCCTGCTGACTCGCGGCCAATGGGCCGCCAGCAGGGAGCAGTCAATCAACCCAATCGGGTTGAATTCCGGAGATTCCTGCCCGCCTGCTCAGAGCAGGTGGACAGGGTTATGGAGCAGCGGTCTTTAGACCGCTGCTTCATAACTTGTGTTTCTGGCGAATCTGAAGACTCGCCAGAAACACGGCCCTTCAAGCTCCGTACGGAGCTTGATAAATATGGGCCTAAGACTCTTGACTTTTATTAAAGTTTCTGCAGTTAAAAAAAGCTTGTAGTTGGGTCTTGGGGTTGAGCTACCGCTTGCCAGAGCATTGTCTAATTCCTCAGTCAAAGTAGCATTTAAAACTAACACCTCATTTTGCACATCACCCCAAAACCATAAAATTATTACATAATCGCACAGAATAGGATATCAGCTTTCCAGCAAGCCCTCTGGCAAGGAAATCAGAGCTGCATTTCCAGAGATATTTGGATTTAAAGTTAAGGGGGAAAATGCAGTTTCCTTTGGTTCTGAAATCAGTCAAATTAGGATTTAAAACTTGCACCCCATAACCCCAAAACCATACAATTATTACATAATCGCACAGAATAGGATATCAGCTTTCCAGCAAGCCCTCTGGCAAGAAAATCTGATATGTAATTCCAGAGATATTTGCATTTAACGTGAAGGGGAAAAATGCAGTTTCCTTTGGTTCTGAAATCGGGCAGTCAAAGTAGGATTTAAAACTTGCACCCCATAACCCCAAAACCATACAATTATTACATAATCGCACAGAATAGGATATCAGTTTTCCAGCAAGACCTCTGAATGCAAATATCTCTGGAATTATAGCTCCGATTTTCTTGCCAAATTTGAGGGGAAAAAATGCAGTTTGCTCAGGTTCTGAAATCGGTTAGTCGAAGTAGCATTTAAAACTTGCCCCCTTATTTCCATATCTCCCCAAAATAATAAAAAATACATAATCATACAGAATGATATACCAGCTTTCCAGGAAGCCCTCAATTATGAAAATAGGTGCTATATTTGCCAAGATACGGAGTCTGAAAACCATGGCGTGAAGACAAAATTTCAAAAACTTGCCGCCGCTTAAATAGGCAAAAGAGGGTTTGAGAAAGTCCCTCGCAAAACGATGTGTGAGCCTCATCGTCCACATTTTTCATTCCATCCCTTCCCTGTGACTTCACTATTACTTTGTAAACGGCTCAATCAAAAAAATGCAGCGTTATTTTTTTATAAGCAAATTTATACTGCTTCCATTTTAACTGAGGCACCACAGGTGGAAAAATTATCTTTTGCGCACGTCTAATTGTCTATGCCTCGTAATTCTGTGAGGAAAAACGTCACGTGGAAATTTTTTGTAATATCACTTTCCCTTGGACTTAAGAATGCAGGAATCACCCTGATCCATGATCCTCACTCACTTTAAAAGTCTCAAAAAATTGCGGGAAGGGAGCGAGACGTTCTCTTTCTATATTGAGGACGCTGCCATTTCGCAACCGAACGACTTTTTCAAATTCCGTCAACTGTGGTTTGCCCTGGGCCCCGCGATGCTTCTGGATCAGGTGACATTTTATTTTTAAAACGCACAGGAGAAAAGTTAAGAAGCAAGATCTTCACCACCAGTGGCGTTCACAGGCCCGCTCGAAGGAGAGGGTTCTGACAAAAATATTTTTTTATAAAAAGGGGGTTCATATGATAGAGGGGCTCAAGATATGCACCCCTGCAAAAGTTTTTTTTCCCAAGAAGGCGCTTGAGTGAGGTTGTTGACACTAATCCTACAGATGAGGGGAGATTCGTGGGGCTTCCTGACTTTCCTTCACAGGGGGGAGTCAATGACCTGGGAGGGCCCTCATCTAGGGGGATATAACTGATCCACCCCTTGTTGCACCATCTGAGCAGGCCCCTGCCGATTTTCTCTCCAACTGTCCCTGACTCACTCCTTGTGGAAGCAGGGGATGTATACACAACAGGGACAAGTGAGACAAGACAGGGACCCCCAGTTAAAAAAGGGCCCACTCCACCTAAGGGCCCTAGTCAGCTTATTGTGTTGGGCCAGGGTCCCCCCCTAACAAGGACAGAGTGTGGTAGGAACAGAGCCCCTGATCTGCAGCAGGTTTGCAGGGGGGCTGGGGAGACCTCAGATGGGGGTCCTGGCTTGTCTGAGGATTCCTCAGTCATGAGCCCATTCAAGAAGCGGAATGTTGTTCGTTTAAACATTCACCTCTGGGAGCAGCCCGACCATAAGAACTTAGTGGCTGCTCTCAAGGGAATGGGTTTCGTGCCGGGGAATTTCTTTGCCATCATCAGGCAGCTGGGTCCCCCCCATGTTCGATGTCTCCTTTATGACGGCGCAGGGGCTAGAGACTTTCTGGGAGATTTTTGAGCACCAAAAAACCGTGCTCACCTCCCTGTGGTCAAATGTCTCTGTGCTCTGGATAAGCCTCCCTGAGATGGTTAATTTGGCCTTCTTGATCAGGAGTGAGAACATCTCTTTGCAGGATGTCTTGGGGGTTGTAAGCCACTATGCTGAGATCTGCGGCCCCCTGAGTAAGTTCTTGGGTGAAGATGGCATTTGGGACGGTGGTTGGAGTTTAAAAGCTCCCCTTAAATGTAAGGATAACAAGATCTGCCACGTTTCAAATTGCTTTTTTTTGGCACTGACCGTATCTCTTGTTTTTACCCAGGGCAGCCAAAAGCATGCCATCGATGCGGGTCGATGAAGCATCTCTCAGTTGCTTTTGACACCACAAGATGCCCTCTATGCGGAGATCTTGGTCATGAAAAGTCAGCCTGTACCCGTATCCAGTGCAACCCTTATATGGAATTTGGGCATTTCTACCGTTTCTGTCTTAAGGCCCAACACAATAGAAGATGGGTCCCTGTCCGGATGGTGACACCCTGTCCCACTGTCCCCGCACCCACATTATCCACTCCCCTGCCTTGTGCATGCAAAGGTAAAGGCCCCGCCAAGTCCCCAACTTTCACCCCTCGTGGGCCCCCCCCTCATCTAAACCCCTTCAGCTTCAGTCTCAGCCTCCCTCGAAGGAGAGATGAGCAGGAGGGCTGGATCACCGCAAAGTCCAAGAACAAAAAGAAAGCTAGCCCCCCCCCTTTCCCATACTATTACCCCTCCTCCCCCTCCCACTTCCCCACCTCCCCCCTCTGATTCCCCTGTATCGGGGCTGGCCTTGGCCGACCCTCCTCCTCCTCCCTTGAACCCCCCCTTTCCACCACCTCTGCCTCCCAATAAAACGTGGGCAGAGGTGGTGGAATTGGAGGAGGAATACAAAAGAATATCCAGGGAGGAGTATGAGGAGGTCGAGGTTGGTCTCGATATGGACTTACAGGGTTTATCTTGTAAGAGATTTAACTCTTCTGATGAAGAAACAGAGAAGGAGGTATGCAAGAAAGGGAAAACTGCCTAACTCTCTACAGACACCATGGCTGTACACCCCATCATCTGCTGCACCCTGAACGTTCAGGGTTTATCCTCTTATTTCCTGGTCATGTTGTTTTGATTTTTGAAGGATTTTGATTTTATGTTTTTGCAAGAGACCAGGCTTGCTTCCCTCCCCAATTTTGTTGCGCATAAGAGGGGCTTGGTCTTTCGGCCCCTTGTTCTTCTCCCTTGCAGCAGATCGATGCGGGGGGATAGCCATGTTGTGTAAGGGAAAAATTACCTTGCACAGGTTTGTAGAGATAAAGATGGGTAGGTGTGTGGTTTATGACGTGTCGGTGAAGGGGCAGCGTCTCAGACTGATCAATATCTATGGTCCCCAAACTAAGCGGGGAGGCGCTGTCTTTTCATTAAGCCATACCTTTTTACATCCCAGCCAGTAGTCTTTGGAGGTGATTTTAACACAATCACTAGGCCTCAGGACAGGGTAGGTTCCACAGACAGACTGGGATATGATAGTATTCTTTTAAATAGTATAGCTAGGGACTCTGGCCTGAAGGATGTGTACACTTCTCACTTCCCAGACTGCACTGGTATCCCCTTTCAACGAGGCAGTAGTCAGAGTAGGATAGATAAGATTTTTGTTTCAGAGGATTTGACCAGTGCAGCCCCTATGCAGTTACCAGTCGATTTCTCCGACCACTTTCTGCTCAGGACAATTTTGAACATCTCTCATAACCCCCTAAAGGTAGGGGCCTATAGAAGTTTAATTCGAAGGCATTGGAGGAGATAGAATGTCAGCAATCTTTCCAGGAGCTCCTTCAGGCTCATGAGTCACTGGTAGATTTCTACCCCGTTAAGTCAGAGTGGTGGGAGGGGCTCAAAAAGAGGGCTAGAGGGCTCTTCAGAAGGCTGTCTAGTCGACAACAACTTTCTAGATACTGCTCCTACCAGATCCTCAAAATGAAACTGGATTGGCTGGTATCTGATCAGGGGGACTCTGATGAGATCTCCCTGATTCAAGCTCAGATGAAGACCCTTCAGTATGATAGATACTCCTCCCTCCTTCACGAAAGGGACTACGGGTCTTGCCACTCGCCGGACCCCTTTGAGGATTGTATGGAGAAAGTGGTTAAGAAATCTACCGCCTGAAAGACTCCAATGATTCCCCTGTCACATCTCGAGAGGGGATCTTGGAGACGGTCAGAGAACATTTTGCCGGTTTCTTCAGTGAGTCTTGGATAGATCCCAACGCACGGTCCACTTTCATTCAGGAAACTCCCCTACCTGAAGTGGAAGACCTCCCTTTAGAGTTTTTGGTCGAACCGATCAACACAGACGAGGTCAAGGAAGTCATCCGGTCCTTGAACCGGAAAAAAACCCCAGACCCAGGCGGTCTTTCGTCTGAATTTTTTCAGACCTTTTCCGACTCCTTGACCCCTCACCTCATGGAGCTCTTTAATGAGTGCCTGGAAAGGGGTTTGCTCCCCTTTTCCATGAGGCAGTCTGCCTTGATCCTTTTGACCAAGAAGGAGGACCTGGAATGTCTTGAGAATTGGAGACCCATCTCCCTCCTTAATACTGACCGTAAGATCCTGGCAAACAGTTTATTCAGTTAACAAGTCGCTTGCTTTCCCCCTCTCAGTACTGCACCGTTCAAGGCAGGAACACCACTGGTGCAGTCCTTGAAGTCCGGGAGGCCACTGAGCGATGCCGTGCTGAAGGTTGGGGGAGGTACCTGCTGGCACTGGATCAGTCCAAGGCTTTTGATAGGGTTAATCTCCAGTACCTGTGGACAGTCCTGCAGAGATACGGTATTCAAGGGGAATTTATCTTTTGGATTAGATCCTTGTACTGGGGTGACGAGAGCTTCGCTCTGGTAAATGGTTGGGTCGGACGCCGCTTTCCTGTCCTTGCGGGGGGTTCGTCAGGGGTGCCCCCTTAGCCCCCTGCTTTATGTGTTTGCCATCTACACCTTCATCCGAAAGCTCGAGGCAGCACGTTTGGTGGGAGTGCCGAGGTGCCCTGCGAGTGATCTGAAGGTGGTGGCCTACGCCGATGATGTCAGTCATTGTCTCTTCTCAGGAGGAGGCAGGGGAAGTGATGTCTATCATGCAAGATTATTCAGGGTCCTCTGGCTCCAGAATCAATCAGGGTAAGAGCGAAGTTCTCTGGGAGGGGAAAGCAGAGGATAAATTTCCTCTTCCGGACGGTTTCCCTGAGGCACAGCCTGATGTACAAATCTTGGGGGTTCGATTTGGCTTGGGGGATTATGCCCTATGAAATTGGACAACCAAATTGGATGCCATCTCTGTCAGGGTTAACCTCTGGAAACTGAGGTCACTGTCCTTTGGGGAGCGGGTCGGCATTATCAAGACCTTTCTGATCCCAGCCTTCTTGTTTCTCAGTGGGGTTTGTTTCTTGCCTCCTTCTATACAGTCCAAGGTCATGGCCCTTTTCATCCACATGCTCTGGAGGAACAGGGCCAACCCAGTCCCAAGGAATGTTACATACCTACCCTGGAAAGAGGGAGGTCTGGCTATGGTCCACCCTCTCGTCTTTTTGGTTAATTTTTTTAAGGTTAACTATGCTGGAGGTCTCCTTGTTGATGATCCCCCGGGGTGGGCACACCAGGTCAGGTACTGGGTAGCCCCCTTTATTGAGGAATGGCTCAGAGGGGAAGGCAGTGTGCCTCACGGGCCTCTCCCGACTTACGTGACTCATAGTCTGAGACTTTTGCGGCTTTGGGGGATTTCGGCAGAAGACCTTAAGTCACTGACTAGGAAGCAACTGGACCAGCTGGTGCTTCAATCCCATTTTCCAGCCTTGCTTGGCTCTCCTTTCAAGGAAGACTATGTGAGGGATAACTTGAAATACCGCAACTTGGAGGATCGCCATTGTCCAAGGCAGGATGAGTGTGTGGGTAAAGTGGAGACTACTCTCCACTTTCTTTCAGAGTGCCCCTTCAACATCAGGGTCTGCAAGGAGGTCTACTCCATTCTTGGTGTCCCCTGCCTCTCGAGGCTCAGTTACTCGGAGTCTGTATATGGGGCATTCAAAAGAGCACAGGGTTTTGATTTGTCCTCATGTTATCTAGTCAGTCTAGTTGCCCTCTATCATCTATGGCAAGCATGGTGTCACCTCACTATCAGACAAAAAGTCCTACCTTGTCAGGTGGTGGTGGATCTGATCACTTTGGATGTGGGTAAGTTTCAGGGATATGAAAAGCTCAGGATGGATACAGCCCATTGACATCGCCTTTGGTGTAATATCAGGTACCCACCTTAGGGGGGGATCCATCATGTCTTCGGGAACTTTGAGGGTGTTGATTGTATACTTATCTCCATCCTCCTCTTTACACTCCCTAAATTTTTGCTTGCTTTTTTAGTAATTTTTTCTGTTCGACTTCACAAGTAGTTACGGTGAGTACCTATCTTGCATAGAATCTGTATTGTTAAGTTCCAGTATCCCTTCCCTATCGTTTTCCCTTCCCCCTTTCCTCTCACCTCCCCTTCCCTTTCCCTTGTTATATTAAAATTGCATTTTATTTGTCTTTGTTATCCCCTCCCTCCCATGGAAAATACCAGGAATGGACTTTTATGTTTATGTTCGTATACCTCAGGAAGACTTTTCATTTTTGCCCCCATTAAATTGTTTTATTTCTCTCCAGCTCAACCTAGTCCAGTCTGGACTACCTAGGCTGCTGGACGGGTGTGTGGAGGGCCTGCATCTTACCCTGCCTGGGGTGTCAGGCAGGGGTACTTCTGTGAATTTATCCAGTGGTTTAGAGGCCTACTCTACGAAGGGAGGAGGCCATACCTTTAATGGTATACTAAGGAATGGCTACTGTGGGTGGACCTGCATCCAGGGTAGCAGAAAATGAAGGAAATTTTATTGTTTCTGGGCCCTGCTCCATGGGGCTTTTGAATCAGAAAGAGGCTGAAGGAGTGGACGGTATGGGCCCTGCTATGCCTGAGTCGGCTAGATTTGAAGAGGAGGGGGTCTTTCTTGAGGTGCATGCCCTCAAGATGCAGATTAAAACTCTGCTAGGGGCATGCACCCCCATGACTACTTAAAGATGACTGTGGGTATGACTACCATCGATTTTGAGAGGGACAGGGAGGCCATGGGGAACCACAGGGGCATGCTGAGGGAGTATGTCAGCAAGGTGGAGGGTGTCCGGGGGGAGCTTAAGAGGAGGCTGGGTCTCTGTAAGAACTCTGCAGAGGTTTCTATTAGTGATGTTGCAAACTGTTCGCCGGAGAACAGTTCCCGGCGAACATAGTTTGTTCGTGTTCGCCACTGCAGGCGAACATATGCGATGTTCGATCCGCCCCCTATGTGTCATCATTGAGGAAACTTTGACCCTGTATCTCACAGCCTTCTGACACATTTGAGCCAATCAGCGGCAGACACTCCCTCACAGACCCTCCCAGCTCCTTGGCAGCAGCCATTTTAGATTCATTACGATCTTGCTTTCTTAGTGAGAGGAGCTTTAGTGTTGCTGCTGCTGACATTATAGGGAAATAGATAGCTAGGCTAGTGTATTTAGTGTCCACTACAGTCCTGAAGGACTCATCTAATCTCTTCTGTAAGGACAGCACTCCGAAAAGCACTTTTTAGGGAAATAACTTCAGTCTTTTTTTGTTTGTTTTTTGCCTGGCTTTCAGCCTGTGTGTGAGGCTCACAGCATATACTGTGATTAGTGCCACCACTGATATCTGCTTAACATTAGTGTAAATTTAACCAACAAAACTTTTAAATCATTTTGCTAGTGTAATCTAATTTCATTTTCTATCAGGCCTGTGTGTCTGGCTTACACAGCATACTGTGGTTAATTGCTGTGCTTGCAGCCACCACTCATATCTGCTTAATTTTAAATTTAAGAAAAATTTTTTTAAATCATTTTGCTAGTGTAATCTAATTTCATTTTCTATCAGGCCTGTGTGTCAAAAGGGATTAAAGTGCTAAGAATAGTACAACTTAACACAACATAGTTACCATGGGTCCCAGACCGCATGTCTTGTTGTTATATTTGGTGAGGGTAATCAGGCAAGCCGTATAGACCTCCCCCAATAGGGGGAGTAAAAGGGATTAAAGTGCTAAGAATAGTACTAATATAAACAAAATATAAACAAAACCTAGTTACCATGGGTCCCAGACCGCATGTCTTGTTATTATACTTTGTAAGGGTAATCATGCAGGCCATATAGACCTCCCCCTATAAGGGGAGTAAAAAGGATTAAATTGCTAAGAATAGTACTACTAAACACAACTGCATGTCTTGTTGTTGTACTTTCTCAGGGTAATCATGCAGGCCATATAGACCTACACAGATAGGGGGAGTAACATGGATTAAAGTGCTAAGAATAGTACTAATATACACAAAACCTAGTTACCATGGGTCCCAGACCGCATGTCTTGTGATACTTTGTCAGGGTAATTGTGCAGGCCATATAGACCTTCCCCGATAGGGGAAGTTACAGGGATTAAAGTGCTAAGAATAGTACTACTTAACACAACCTAGTTACCATGGATCCCAGACCGCATGTTTAATTATTATACTTTGTCAGGGTAATTATATATCTAACAAATCTATCTATTTATCTTCTATCGATTCTATCTAACTATCAATCTATGTATATCTATCTATCAAATCTATCTATCTCGTGTCCGGACTGTTTTGAGACAGCCACTTGTGTTTTTGACAAATTTGAAGTAGGAGGACAGACCATACACAGGGATTAAACTGCTAAGAATAGTACTACTTAAGACAACCTAGTTATACTAGTACCCACATGGGTCCGCATGTTTGGTTGTTATACTTTGTCAGGGTAATCATGCAGGCCATATAGACCTCCCCCGATAGGGGGAGTAACAGGGATGAAAGTGCTAAGAATAGTACTACTTAACACAACCTAGTTACCATGGGTCCCAGGCTGCATGTTTTGTTGTTATACTTTGTCAGGGTAATCATGCAGGCCATATAGACCTCCCCCGATAGGGGGAGTAACAGGGATTAAAGTGCTAAGAATAGTACTATTTAACACAACCTAGTTACCATGGGTCCCAGACCGCATGCTTTGTTGTTATACTTTGTCAGGGTAATCATGCAGGCCATATAGACCTCCCCCGATAGGGGGAGTAAAAGGTATTAAACTGCTAAGAACAGTACTACTTAACACAACCTAGTTACCATGTGTCCCAGACCGCGTGTCTTGTTGTTATACTTTGTGAGGGTAATCATGCAGGCCATATAAACCTCCCCTGATAGAGGGAGTAACAGGGATTTAAGTGCTAACAATAGTACTACTTAACACAACCTAGTTACCATGGGTCCCAGACCGCATGTTTTATTATTATACTTTGGCAGGGTAATTATATATCTATCAAATCTATCTATTTATCTTCTATCGAATCTATCTAACTATCAATCTATGTATATCTATCTATCAAATCTATCTATCTCGTGGCCGGACTGTTTTGAGACAGCCACTTGTGTTTAGGACAAATTTGAAGTAGGAGGACAGACCAATCATCTTCTTCCATCTCCCTGTTCCAAAAATGCAGGCCATATAGACCTCCCCCGATAGGGGGAGTAACAGGTAGTAGTAAACTGCTAAGAATAGTACTACTTAACACACCACGGGTCCCAGACCGCATGTCTTATTGTTATACTCTGTCAGGGAAATTATATATCATTATATATCTTTCAAATCTATCAATCGTATCTATCAAATGTATATTGCATCTATTGATCAATGTAATTCGTATCTATAAAATGTATATTGCATCTTTTGATCTATGTAATTCGTATCTATCAAATGTATATTGCATCTATTGATCTATGTAATTTGTATCGATCATATGTATATTGCATCTATTGAGCTATGTAATCTATGTATCTATCAAATCTATCTATCTCGTGGTTGTGCAAATGGACTGTTTGCGGTTGTTTGCGGTGCGTTACATTTGGAGTTTGGTCTGTCACTGTGAAGCGGGCGTAACCCTTACACTACCTGATCGATACAACATCATAACTGATGTTTTAAAGCACGTTATTCCAAACAATTTAGGAATGTTAGGTGATGTAGACCCTTGGGTTAAAAGCAGACTCTGCATCAACTATGTAATTTTCCATGGGAGTTTTGCCATGGATCCCCCTCCAGCATGCCACAGTCCAGGTGTTAGTACCCTTGAAACAACTTTTCCATCACTATCGTGGCCAGAAAGAGTCCTTGTGGGTTTTAAAGTTCGCCTGCCTATTGAAGTCAATGGCGGTTCGCGAACAGTAGCGGAAGTTCGAGTCCGCCGTTCGCGAACCGAAATTTTTAAGTTCGCGACATCACTAGTTTCTATATGCAGAAACAGCCTGGTATTGACCCAGTCCCTCTTGCTGTATGCCAGCTCCCTAGAGAATACCCTCTACCTGCTCCTCGGCATGTCCCCTCCCATGGGCCTGGTAACCCCCCCTCCCCAGTATCAGCACCTTTAACGTATGCTACAGCTCTGAAGTCAGGCACCAAGTTACCCCAGCCACGATTAAAACTTAAAAATTCGGATGTCTGCCCTATCAACTTTCGATGGTACTTTCCTCGCCTACCATGGTGACCACGGGTAACGGGGTCCAAGGACTGGGGATAGTTGAAAAACATGTCACACTAGGGAATAGCATTAGCCAATTGGAGATCCCTTCCCCAGAGCCTGTTGTCATCTTAGGGCCCACTAACAAGTCTGGCTCACACCAGGAGGGGAATAGCCCCCCCGAGGCTAGGAAAGTAAAGGGCAAGTCCCCATGCTCACACATTCCCTCCCCTCACACTGCAGCCCCCCTACAGCCTCCCCCCCAGGGTTGTTTTGACCGACATTATTAAGTCTAAGGTTCCCCCTTCTGTCCCCACTGCTCATAACACCACTTTGCCTGTTCCTTTTGCCTCTGCCGCTATAGTTTCAGTCCCTCTGGTCTCCTCCCCTATTATTTCTTCCCCTATTGTCTCCGCCCCTACTATTTCTGCCCCTATTGTTTCTGATCCTGTATTTTTGGCCCCTGTTCCCCCTCCCCTCTTCAAAGCCCCCCTCCCCAAGGTTGTCCCTTCTGTTACCCTCCCCTCTGGCTCTGTCCCTTCCCAGGTGGCCCCCCTCCTACCCTTCCCCCAAACTGGCCCTGGGCCTTCTGGTCTGTTCAGACCACCCCAGGGGACTCTCTTAGAGAAGTACTCCCGGCCTAGGGGGGTTCCCTCCAGTACCCCAGTATCCACTCAGGGATCTGGGGTCCCCTCTCCTTCTAGCCTTGTTTTCCTGGCATCCAGTCCCTTTAAATGGAGGAATGTGGTCAGGCTTGACATCGGCCGCCTAGAGAAGAGGGACAGAAGGGTAGTTGTCCAGATGCTGAAGAACATGGGCTTCAGTGTCAGGGACCTTTTTGCCCTAATACAACTACCAGACTCGTCCATGTTTGATGTCTCCTTTGTTAATAGCCCATGTTTAGATCTTTTGTGGGAGAAGTTTGAGTTGCTCAAACGTGATGTTGGGTCCCCTTGGTCTCGGGTGTCGGCGCTCCGTATCTCTATGCCTGACATCAAAAAAGCAACTCTTTTTTGCCGGAACGAGTGTGTCTCCATAAGGGACCTCCTGGGGGTTCTTTGGTGTTATGCGGACATCTTGGGAGACCCCGTGAAGGTCCTGGATGAGGACTTGGTCTGGTCATGTCAGTGGCATGTCCGGATCAAGCTTCACCAGGAGGGTGGCATGGTGAGGCACATTCATAACAGCTTCTATATGGGGGCTGACCATGTCACCTGCTTCTACGCGGGTCAACCTAAGGCCTGTCACAAGTGAGGCTCGACCAGACATCCGAGTATCGCTTGTGACACCCCTAGGTGTACCTTATGTGGAGAAATTGGGCATGCAAAATCCTTGTGTGTGAATCCGGTGCAACCTCTGTCTCACCCTGGGGAATTCCTACCGGAATTTTCCGGAGGTCCTCCATAACATCAAGGGCATCTGGCAGGGTGAGATGGAGGGGATGGGGTCGCCCCCTGCCAGTGGGGTTGCTCCTCCCCCTCCAGGGGACACAACGGGTCTCACAGGCACCGGCACCTGAGCCATTACAGTGCCAAGGAGCAGACATGGACACTCTTTTTATTCCCGTCTCTCCCTCTGGTGGCCAGCCAACAGGGGTCAACTTGGCCACAGTCCCGGGTACCCTTCCTCCGGGTAAAGACACCCCCCCTGGGACTACTGCCCTGGGTGTGTGGACTGTGGTGTCCGGAAAGAGGAGGGAGAAGGAGAGGAATGTACAAGCTCTTCCAAAGCCTCCCCAGAAGGCTCCTATTGCTAAGCCCCCCCAGGTCTCCCCCCAAGTCTTATTCCCTTGAGGTATTGTCCCCTTCCTCTGCTCACCCACCCCCTCCTACAAAAATCCCTCGGCAAAATCCCCCTCCTGCCAAACCCCTTGACCTCCCTGATTCCTCTCCCGATCCCTCTATTGTCCCCCCTACCCCTCCCTCTCCCAGGTCTGGGAAACAGGCTGACAAGCTCGGGATAGGTCCAGGTCTCCGGTGACCAGGAATCGCTATTCGATTCTCGCCCCTGACTGGGATGATACTGTGTCCCTCCAGGCTCAACTGGAGACAGGGGTGTTGCCAGAGGACCTGGACCTAGGCGCCGAGTACGAGATCCTACTCCTAAAGGATAACGATGATATTCCATGCAACGTAATGGTAAAGAGGTATGGGTCCGACTGTGAAGCAGAGGGGAAAAAGAGGGGGAAAACCTCCTAATTCTCACCATTCGCTATGGCAGTTCCCCCAATCTCACTTGCCACACTTAATGTGTGTGGGATCACCTCTCCGAGGTCCAGGTGTTTATGTTTTGAGTTTTTACAGAATCAGAAAAGTTTTGATATTTGTTTTCTCCAGGAGACCAGAATTACCTCTCTAAAAACCCTAAATAAAGCCAAAAGGGACTGGTCTCCAGGAGCCTCCTTTTTTCCCTGGCTGAGGAGAGGTGCGGGGGAATTGCCATCCTTTTTAAGGAAAGGGTTTCTTTCCAGCGGATGGTGGAGATAAAGATGGGGAGATGTGTGGTCCTTAACGTCTCGTTAAGAGGTCAGCGCCTTCGCCTTATTAATATCTATGGCCCCCAGACAAAATGGGAGAGGCCTTGTCTCTTTAATGAGATCAAGCCCTATCTTTCTATGTCCCGAAAGCTTGTCTTTGGTGGTGATTTTAATACCGTTACTAGGTCCCTCGACAGGGTGGGTACCAGAGACAAGCTGGGATATGATAGTATTGTGTTAAATAGCATAGTTAGGGACTCGGGCTGGTTGATGTGTACACTAAGCACTTCCCAGGCCGCACAGGGGTCACCTTTCAATGAGGTAGCAGTCAGAGTAGAATAGATAGGTTTTTTGTTCAGGACTCCTCGACCTGCTCAGCACCTGTGCTGTTGCCGGTCGAGTTCTCTGATCACTTTTTGCTTAGGACGACCTTAAACGTTTCTGAAGTCCCTCAGAAAGCGAGGGGCCTATGGAAGCTTAATTCGGAAGCCTTGAAGGATGATGATTTCAGGAAATCCTTCATGGACCTGTTGCAGGCTCAGGAGTCCCTAGCAGACTTCTGTAGCTGTAAATTGGAGTGGTGGGATATGTTCAAGGCAAGGACTAGGAAGCTTTTCAGGAGGCTATCTAGTCGGAAGAGCCTTGGTAGATATCACGTCTACCTCGGTCTGAAGAAAAGGTTAGACTATCTAGTTTCTTCCCAGGGAGATCCCTCAGAGGTCTCTATGGTTAAGGGGCAGATGAAGAAACTTCAGTACGATCGGTAGTCTTCCCTCCTTTTCCGAAAGGGACTTCGGAGCGCACCACTCGCCGGACCCTATTGTGAGCTGCAGGGAAGAAGTCGTTAAGAAGGAACTTTTTGCCCTGAAGGATCACTCGGGTACCTCTGTCAAGTCTAGACAGGGGATCCTAGAGATCATCAGAGAGCACTTTGGCAGTTTCTTCTCTGACTCTGGCCGGGAACGGGAACAGGAACAGATAGACTCCTTCTTAGAGGGATCCCCATCTCCTGACATCAGTGGTGTTTCTTTTGATTCTTTGACAGAACCACGATCAGTGAGGCAGAGGTCAAGGAGGTTATTCAGTCTTTGAATAAGAAAAAGACCCCAGGCTCAGACGGTCTCACGGCCTTGTTTTATCTAGCCTTTTCTGACTCCTTGGTTCCTCACCTTGTGGAGGTGTTTAATGGGTGCCTGGAAAGGGGGTTCTCCCCTTTTCCATGAGGAATGCTGCACTGATCCTCCTGGCAAAGATGGGGGACTTGGAACTTGTTGAGAACTGGCAGCCTATTACGCTTCTTAACACGGACCGCAAGATTTTGGCAAAGATTCTTTTCAGACGGATGGTTCAGTTCTCTAACCGCCTGCTTTCCCCCTCTCAATACTGAACGGTGAAAGGCCAGAGCACCACTGGGGCCATCCTTGAAGTCCGGGAGGCCTTGGAACTATGCAGGATTGAGGGGTGGGGAAAGTATCTGCTTGAGTTGGATCAGTCCAAAGCTTTTGACAGAGTCAACCAAAGGGACCTGTGGGTGACCTTGTGTAAGTATGGCATCCCTGGGAAATTTATAGAGTGGATAAAATCTTTATATACGGGCGCCATGAGCTTTCCTCTTGTGAACGGTTGGTCTGGGCGCTCCTTCTCGGTCCTCTCTGGAGTCCGTCAGGGTTGTCCCCTGAGCCCTTTGTTATAAGTAATCGCCATTGATCCCTTCATTCGAAGGCTCAATGAGCGGATTACATCTGGCGTACCTAGGGCTCCAGCAGAGGCCTTGAGGGTAGTTGCCTACGCTGATGACATCACCATTGTCGTCTCCTCTTCTGGGGAGGCAGACGTGGTCATGGAATCAACAGCGGCCTATTCGGAGGCCTCCGGGTCCCAAATTAACCGGGAGAAGTGTAAAGTTCTCTGGATAGGGAGAGAAGGAGAACAATTCTCTCTTCCGGATGGTTTCCCTGAAGCACTGGATATAGTCTGAATTCTGGGGGTGAAATTTGGCCCGGGTGATTATGCCCTTTGAAATTGGACAGAACGTTTGGATGCTGCAACTGCCAAGGTTAATCTCTGGAAACGGAGGAAGCTGCCCTATGGGGATCAGGTTGGCATTGGCAAAACTTACCTGAGACCATGGTTTTTGTTCCTCAGCAGAGTTTGCTGTTTGACAGAATCTTTGAAGTCTAAGATCTTGGCACTGTTTTTTCACTTATTGTGGGGGAACAGGACCAACCCGGTCAAGAGAAACATCACGTATCTGCCCAGGAAAGAGGGAGGGCTAGCAATGGTCAATCCCTTAGTGTTCTTCGTGAACAATTTTATTAAGATCAACTATGGCGGTCTCCTCGTTGACGACCACCCTGGGTGGACACACGTTTTCAGGAGATGGGTTTTCCCCTTCCTGACAGACTGGGAGAGAGGGCAGGGTAGCGAATTTCAAGATATTCAATTTAGCGAAGAGGGAGAAGACGCCGTGGAACAACAAGGCGATGACAAATTATATGAACCGTAAGTTTACAATGTGACATGCTATAGTTAACTTTACCCATCCTTCCTTACTTTGCCTATAGCCTTCTAATCCGCTAAAGCTTATTGCTCTCAAAATCAGTCAGATTGAGTATCTGTTTAAGCTGCAGATAACTTTAAATTCTCCATCAAATATAGTAGTCACCCTCTGTGGTGTCATAAAACCAGAGAATTTATCCCTAGAGTGTTCAAGTAGTTAATTCTTAAATTTACAAACATATTTTAAAATATAGACTAGGCCTCTGTCTTTGTATAAGAAAAACACTCCCATGTAGCCTTTGATTGGTGTATTGTAGGACACACCTTAAGTGAATTAAGTATACAATGGTAGCCAACAGTTAGTATGCACACTTTTGTATCTTCCTCACCTCCTGGAAGCAACTGATGAGAGAGAGAGAGAGAGAGAGAGAGAGAGAGCATTGGAGGACTGAACTAGCTGAGTAAATTAGCATTCTTATGCATTTACTTTGGGATAAATTCTCTTGTTCACTATGTTTAGTTAATATTGCTTAATCTGGGTTTGTTTAAGATACAGTTGCCCTGTATAATTTGGACTATATGTTGTAGCTCTTGGTATTTCTTGAGACTTGTTTTATATTTTGTAGCTTATAGATAATTGTTAATCTTCATACCTATATTATTTGTCTTCCAATAAAATAATTTTAAAAAGTGGACAACCCCTTTTGTTTTAATATTCTGGTACTAATTACCACCACACCCTCAACCTCCCGTTGTTTTTGATTATTATTTTGTCAAACCACCCACCTAGTATACATTTTCTTGAAATAATTTCCATTGTTCATTCAACCCACTGATCTGATTTTCTTTTTTATATTCGGTTTTATTCTATAAATTTATCTGTTTAAAATATATAGAAAATATTTATTTCACTCTCATGTAGAATGTCTAAGAAATGGCTTTCATTAATGATTCTATCTAGACATCTCTATCTGCTGGCAGTGTTTGCGTAAGCTTGTTGAAATATTGAGTGAAATGCTATATAGGTATATGTACTAATGGCATTTTATTTAATATTGCAGAGCCTCAAACATCAGCTGGAATTCTGCTCTAAGGAAGAGAGCTGCCGAAGCTGGGCTGTACAGAAGACACCCTCTGGACAGTCCATTGCTAGTTGGATTCAAGAATTACCTCATTGGAGAGCTCAGCGTTTCCAAATACAAGCAAGAGGTAAAAATTGTAGACATTTAACGTGATGACTTCTTAAAAAAAAAAAAAAAGAAAAAAAAAGCCCTATGCAAGAGTTAGGACATATTTATACCATTAGATATTAGACATTATATTTTGTAAGCAGGTGCAGAGATATTAATATCTTTAAACATATGACACGTGCCGACTCCTTATAACTATAACAACCAAGACCAGTGTTTCTCCTCGGGTACCCCCAACAGGCAATGTTTACATTATAGTTCCTCCAGTGCACAGGGGAAGTAATAAGCTGATCATTAACGCTTTGGTTACTAACTTGCTCTCACCCATCAGCTGATTATTTCACCTGTGCACTGGTTCAGCTATACTGACAACCTGGCCTGTCTCGGGTACATTTAATTGCATTAACCATTTCCGTGTACTTCAACTATTAAATATTATGTGTGACAATGAGAAATAATCAATATTAATTTTATATTGCAGGTAGAAAACGTGTCTCGCTTCCTCTACTTCGTGGACGAAACTGGTGCCAACACTGCGTTCCTCAACAACATCCCAATTGCTAGAGACTTTTTCAATGCTTTGGTGGGTGTCGGGATGTCCCAGCAGAAGGTGGCAAATTACGTGAAGAACCTAGCGAGGTTTGTCCACTACTTAAGCTTCTGCACCAATATGGAGGTGGAGGATCGTAAGCTATAGTCCTTTTTCATACATAGAAGATATTAGCTCCCAAAGTAGCCGAGTGGAGCTTGCTGGATGTAACAATAAAATAAAGTTATTAATTTTTTGGGATAAAATTCAAGGTAAATGATCAGCTTGTACAGTCAGATACTTTCTTTATTAAATCATTTTGCTTTACTGCATAAACTCATTAAGTTCAACGCAAAGCATGCAAAAAGAAAACACCTGGGTTAAGACCACCCTTACAGAGGGTAAAGCACAATGCATTATAGGTCCAAATGATAATGAACTACTGTCTAATAGGAGAATCAGAGATGCATAACATTTTTAACCTTCTGTATAGGATTAAATATGATTGCAGCCCTTCATAACTGTATCTTCTTTCTTCCTCTAGATACGAAATATTCCAGAAGGGACAGCCCTCCCCCACTGAATGCCAGAAGGTGCTTGTTGTGGCAAAACCGGATCTCTTAGCGGTAATGGGGGACCTGCAGGAAGACAAAGAGATCACGACCTTCAATCAGCTATTGGTGCTCTATTATTTGGAGGCATTACTTATCCTTAAGCACCTTCAGAGACCCGGCATTGTGAAGCACTTTTTGGTAAGCATCTTTATACACAAGAGAAATACATTTTTATAAGACAATGTCCCCTAAAATACACTGCTTTAATCGCCCGACGATACTTACATATTCTAAGTTTAATATCGATGTAGAGATTGCTCTTGAAATTACGCTCCCAAAATCTGCCTTATGTACACATCACAATTTAATCTTCAGCAAAAAGAGAGATGCTAACGTGTTTTTATTATCTCCTTTTTGTTTATTTTAGGTAGAGGAATGGCTCACGAGGTTGCATTACACCAACAAAGCCGAAGAGATGTTTGTCCTTGTTTCGGTGAAGGAGCACCAGACAGCAACGCAGCAAATGGCAACATTTGCTTTGGACCAGGAAGAGGAGCATGTAAGTGTCACTATTAAGTAGCATATGCCGTTTGTTCACTAATTAATTAGGATATAAAAATATATTTACCATAAGTATACAAATAGCTGACTCTCGTTTTCCTCATATCCTTTACGCATAGCATAACTTTTATTGTACTACTTTATCGTCTATTTGTTGCTCTTCGTATCCTTTGCACATAGCATAACTTTTATTAAAAAATAATAATAATGAGGTAGCCTCCAAAAAAAATGTAAGAACATTTAAAAATGTAATTATTCTTCTTTTCCAGTGGTTTGAGGAATATTTCCAAAAAATCAGGGCGAATCTTCCTTCAGCAGAACAGAAGGCGAGTGAAGAATCGGAAAAGGAGACCTTCTTCATTTCGAGCACCGGAATGCCTATTCATAACCCATCAAATGATGTCAGCCGCTTAATCAACAGGTAATTGCACAACATTCATGCCATGTTGCCTTTGCTGTGCTGTTAAATGCAAACACTTTAAAATTCTGTCGATTTTCCGATTCTTTATATTAAACCGATACCTTATTCTTCTCTAAACCTCACATACTATTTTAAATCTAAGAAATATTTCTAAATATCTTACATTGTTGTAAAAGGTTACGCCGTGCTAACTGATTTAAAATTTTACAGATATGGACTGCCAGCGGTGACCTTTCAGATAGCGAGAAGGTCGATGGAAACCGCCACAAGAAAATTATTTTCGGAGGCGGAGAAGAGCATCATTGCTCAGTATCTGGCACACACCAGTGCAACTGCTGACAAGCATTACAGGCTGACGCCTCTGGAGAACATGTGTTCTGCAATTTCGCTCATGAAAAGATTGCTCCCAGAAGAGTAAGTACAAACTGACTTATCAATGTGCATGTTTATAAAATATATATATACAAATAATATATAACTTAATACATCACTTTTAAAAAACTATTTACATTAGCTAATATTATTCGATAGTGTAAAGCCTTTCATGTTTCGTTTCATAATTACACCATTACTCCTTTTCCCAGTAAGGGTATGATACCATCTATTTTCTTCAGCCGTTGTATTAGTAGCAACTTTTATAGCCAACAAGCTTGTCATTAATTATAAGCGGCAGGGGCTTTTATAATTATCGTCCAATGTTTTTATAGATCATTAGACGCATTCACCATTTTTGTCCCACATCCCCTTTTTTCTATACCCCCTCTCCAGCCACACAATGACCTTCTCTGTTAACTTTTCTTTAGCCGGATTGTAGAATAACTCTTTTTTGTAGATGCGGCGAAGGGACATCGACTGGGACAAGAAGAGGAAAGGCCCATGACAAGCGGCATAATCCCACCACCATGCCAAGCAGCATGTTCATCAACCAGGGTTGACGAAACTCATGCCTTCATGCGTCTTGCAGAGAGGTTTCCAGTGACCGTAGATGGGGAACCTCCTAAGAAGAAGCAAAGGGCAGAGTTAACCGGCGGCTTTGACAGATACTGCTATGACTGGTGGAGGGCTATACAGAGAAACATGAGGATAGAAGAACTATTGAGTAAGTGAACATGCAATTTACAAACAGACATACGTTAAACTATTACTTTATGCAATACAGGAATAGAAGCTTTTCTTTTTTTACTTTAGCGTTATGTTTTTGTGTTATTCATAGAGGATTGATTTTCTTTTGTGTTATTCATAGAGGATTGATTTTCTTTCTTCCATAATTATTTAAAATTTTACTTTTTAAATATTGGATTTAAATAACACCTTTTATTTAAATTACAGAAAACTTCACCAGGAGACAACCATTGGAGAGCCAGGTTATGCGCATCGTGGGCAAGCAGGACTGGAAGAACAACATCCCGGAGATTCCTGAGATCCTGAGATCTTGACAGCTTGGAAACCTGCCAAGTCTAATGAATGGGACCCCAACGACAAGGCCATCATATCGCTCGTGAAGCGACAGTCGTGTAAAGGACTGTTCATCGCCCATGGAGGGAAGAAAGACAAGGGCGTGATAACGACACGCAACTTTCATAAAGGAGAGATAGTTAGCGACTATCACAGACCCATTGTTTCCGCAGAGGAAGGTCGTCGGCTACACGGGAGTTGCGGGGAGGAAGAAATGGGGTACTTGTTTTTCTTCCATGGCCCGAGTGGTACGCCCCTCTACATGGATGCACAGACCTTTCCCCTTCTGTGTCACCCCAGGAGAGAAACATTTGGACGGATGATCAACCACTCGAGGAAGCGGTATAACGTGAAGCCTGTCTGCAGGACTTTGAACATTAGAGGAGAGAGCTGCGTGGTAATTTTGTTTTACACCACGCAGTTTATTCCTGTTCAGACAGAACTATTATTTGACTATGGGGTCTCCAGGAAGTCTTTTCACGGAGAGGGTGCAGACCTGGAATGGCTCAGCAATTGACTGACTTTTACTTATTAGAATTGGACTTATACTGAGTTGCACATAAAATGGACTATGGACGTTTCAATATTTGATGCACTTTTTTCAATGTTGATCTTTAAATGTATTTTTTTTTAATTGCATTTGTTCCATGGTGTATTTTATATTGTACAATTGCTTTTGTTATGTTTTTATATCTTTGCACATTTCTAATTTTTTTTCTAATTTCTATTCATAGAGTCCAGTGTTTTCAGGGTTCCGAGCACCTTATTATTTATTAAGCATTTATTGCACGACTCTATGAAAAAGCATAGGAATTGAAGGATTTCAGAACTTTTATTTAATTGTCACTTGTTGGGGTGAAAAAAGGATTTGATGCATCCAAAAAGTAAAGATTTCAATGTGTTTTAGAAAAAAAAATATTTTTAGAAATAAAGAAATTTTAAAATCTTTTTAAAATTGGGAAAGAGACAGCACATGCATAATGGTTAGGGTCTGTGTTAGTACCTACTTGCTTGGGGTTCCTTGACGTGGAAAGTAGGCTTACCATCTTTTGGCCAAAGATACAACTGTTTTCTATTTATTATATACAAGAGTTCCATATGATTACATTATGAATTTAATTGTAAACAACCCAAACATACTTGCTTGATATTTGTGGCATGCTTTCCCACCTATTGGCCAAAAGATGCAACTAAATCCCCAATTTTATTTAATTGTTTGAGTGACAATTCCTTTGCTTTTATATATAATGTGTTAATAAATGTTCATAAATTTGAATGAAGACTCTGATTTATGTAAAATAAACTTGCACAAATAAAGTGACCATTTTCAAATCTATGATTGTGATCTTTTAAATATTGGGGATTGCCAGACATGATGAAAAGAAAATCAGTGAATTCAAGGCCCTGTGTGCTTTAGCTTTCCTCCATAATTTACTTCTGTCTTTCTACATCCCTCTGTTACCGCTATGGCCTTTGGAATGTAATTAGCAGTGGAAAAGTGATTCCCCAAGTTATCCAAACATAAATAGATGTTACCCAAACAGCCTTCTCAGGCCTTCTGCTATCCAAGAAAATGTTCTCTTTAAGCACTAATAACAATAATTGTAGGATTTCAAAAGCATCCTGGACTATCCACATGTGTCATAGAATCTGTAGAAAGCTTTTAGGAGGCCTCACCAATATTGGTGATCATAACAGAGATGAAGAAAGTGAACACATGTAATTCCAGGCCCTGTGTGATTTAGCTTTCCTTCATAATTAACTGTTGTCTTTCTAGTTGTAAACCTTCCTTTGTAAACTTTAAATTCTAAGGCCCCTATTTATTAAAGGTCTAGCGGACCTGATCCGACAGTGCGGATCAGGTCCGGAAGCTCTCACTAAATGCGGAGAGCAATACGCTCTCCACATTTAACATTGCACCAGCAGCTCACAAGAGCTGCTGGTGCAACGCCGCCCACTGCCGACTCGCGGCCAATGGGCCACCAGCAGGGAGCTGTCAATCAACCCGATCGTACTCGATCGGGTTGATTTCCAGCGATTCCTGTCCACCTGCTCAGAGCAGGTGGACAGGGTTATGGAGCAGCGGTCTTTAGACCGCTGCTTCATAACTTGTGTTTCTGGCGAGTCTGAAGACTCGCCAGAAACACGGCCCTTCAAGCTCCGTACAGAGCTTGATAAATATGGGCCTAAGACTCTTGACTTTTATTGAAGTGTCTGCAGTTAAAAAAAGCTTGTAGTTGGGTCTCGGGGTCCAGCTACCGCTTTACAGAGCATTGTCTATTTCCTCAGTCAAAGTAGCATTTAAAACTAACACCTCATTTTGCACATCACCCCAAAACCATAAAATTATTATCTAATTGCACAGAATAGGATATCAGCTTTCCAGCAAGCCCTCTGGCAAGGAAATCAGAGCTGTATTTCCAGAGATATTTGGATTTAAAGTTAAGGGGGAAAATGCAGTTTGTTTTGGTTCTGAAATCGGTCAAAGTAGGATTTAAAACTTGCACCCCATAACCCCAAAACCATAAAATTATTACATAATCACACAGAATAGGATATCAGCTTTCCAGCAAGCCCTCTGGCAAGAAAATCTGATATGTAATTCCAGAGATATTTGCATTAAAGTGAAGGGGAAAAATGCAGTTTCCTTTGGTTCTGAAATCAGGCAGTCAAAGTAGGATTTAACACTTGCACCCCATAACCATAAAATTATTACATAATCACACATAATAGGATATCAGCTTTCCACCAAGACCTCTGGCAAGAAAAACGGAGCTATAATTCAAGAGATATTTGCATTCAAAGTTAAGGGGAAAAAATGCAGTTTGCTCAGGTTCTGAAATCGTTTAGTCGAAATAGAGTTTAAAACTTGCCCTCTTATTTCTATATCTCCCCAAAATAATAATAAAAAAAAAATAATCGTACAGAGTGATATACCAGCTTTCCAGGAAGCCCTCAATTATGAAAATAGACGATATGTGTGCGCTGCATCGTCCAAATTTTTGATTCCATCCCTTCCCTGGGACTTCACTATTACTTTGTAAATGGCTCAATCAAAAAAATGCAGCGTTAATTTTTTATAAGCAAATTTATACTGCTTCCATTGTAACTGAAGCACCACAGGTGGAAAAATTATCGTTTGCGCACAAGTCTATGCCTCGTAATTCTGTGAGGAAAAACGTCACGTGGAAATTTATTGTAATATCACTTTCCCTTGGACTTAAGAATGCAGGAATCACCCTGATCCACGATCCTCACTCACTTTAAAAGTCTCAAAAAATTACGGGAAGGGAGTGAGACATTCTCATTCTAGATTGACAAAGCCGCCATTTTGCAACCGAATGACTTTTTCAAATTCCGTCAACTGGGGTTTGCCCCGGGCCCCGCAAGGCTTCCGGATCAGTTGTCGTTTTATTTTTAAAACGCACAGGAGAAAAGTTAGGATGCAAGCTTTTCACCACGAGTGGCGTTCACAGTCCCGCTCGACGGAGGGGGTTCTGACAAAAAATTTTTTTTAGAAAAAGGGGGGTTCATAGAGGGGCTCGAGATATGCACCCCCGCAAAAGTTTTTTTTCCTGAGAAGGTGCTTGAGTGAGGTTGTTGACACTAATCCTACAGATGAGGGGAGATTCGTGGGCCCCTCATCTTCCTTCACAGGGGGGGTCAATGACCTGGGAGGGCCCTCATCTAGGGGGACTGCTCCAGAGGGGGATATAACTGATCCCCCCCTTGTTGCACCATCTGAGCAGGCCCCTAATGAGGGGCCAATTTTCTCTCCAACTGTCCCTGACTCACTCCTTGTGGAAGCAGGGGATGTTTACACAACAGGGACAAGTGAGACCAGACAGGAACCCCCAGTTAAAAAAGGGCCCACTCCACCTAAGGTCCCTAGTCAGCTTATTGTGTTGGGTCAGGGTCCTCCCCTAACAAGGACAGAGAGCGGTAGGAACAGAGCCCCGGATCTGGGGCAGGTTTCCAGGGGGGCTGGGGAGACCTCAGATGGGGGTCCTGGCTTGTCTGAGGATCCCTCGGTCATGAGCCCATTCAAGAGGCGGAAAGTTGTTCATTTAAACATTCACCTCTGGGAGCAGCCCGACCATAATTACTTAGTGGCTGCTCTCAAGGGAATGGGTTTTGGGCCGGGGGATTTCTTTGCCATCAGGCAGCTGGGTCCCCTCATGTTCGATGTCTCCTTTATGACGGCGCAGGGGCTAGAGACTTTCTTGGAGATTTTTGAGCACCAAAAAACGGTGCTCACCTCCCTGTGGTCAAATGTCTCTGCGCTCCGGATAAGCCTCCCTGAGATGGTTAATTTGACCTTCTTGATCAGGAGTGAGAACATCTCTTTGCAGGACGTCTTGGGGGTTGTAAGACACTATGCTGAGATCTGTGGCCCCCTGAGTAAGGTCTTGGATGAAGATGGCATTTGGGACGGTGGTTGGAGTTTAAAAGCTCGCCTTAAACGTAAGGATAACAAGATCTGCCACGTTCCAAATAGCTTTTTTTGGCACGGACCGTATCGCTTGTTTTTACCCAGGGCAGCCAAAAGCGTGCCATCGATGCGGGTCGATGAAGCATCTATCAGTTGCTTGCGACACCCCAAGATGCCCTCTAAGCGGAGATCTTCGTCATGAAAAGTCAGCCTGTACCCGGATCCGGTGCAACCATTGTATGGAATTTGGGCATTCCTACCGTTTCTGTCCTAAGGTCCAACACAATAGAAGAGGGATCCCTGTCCAGATGGGGACACCCTGTCCCTGCACCCACATTATTCGCTCCCCTGCCTAGTGCATCCAAAGGTAAAGGCCCCGCCAAACCCCCAACTTTCACCCCTCATCTAAACCCTTCAGCTTCAGTCTCAGCCTCCCTCAAAGGAGAGATGAGCAGGAGGGCTGGATCACCCAAAAGTCCAAGAACAAAAAGAAATCAAGCCCCCCTTTCCCATACTGTTACCCCTCCTCCCCCTCCCACTTACCCATCTCCCCCTCTGATCCCCTTGTATTGGGGCCGCTCTCGGCCGACCCTTCTCCCTTGAACACCCCCTTTCCACCACCTCTGCCTCCCAATAAAACGTGGGCAGAGATGGTGGAATTGGAGGAGGAATACAAAAGAAAATCCAGGGAGGAGAATGAGGAGGTCAAGGTTGGTCCCGATATGGACTTACAGGGTTTATCTTGTAAGAGATTTAACTCTTCTGATGAAGAAACAGAGAAGGAGGTATGCAAGAAGGGGAAAACTGCCTAACTCTCTACAGACACCATGGCTGTACACCACATCATCTGCTGCACCCTGAATGTTCAGGGTTTATCCTCTTATTTCCTGGTCACGTTGTTTTGATTTTTGAAGGATTTCGATTTTATGTTTTTGCAAGAGACCAGGCTTGCTTCCCTCCCCAATTTGTTGTGCATAAGAGGGGCTTGGTCAGCCCCTCGTTCTTCTCCCTTGCAGCAGATCGATGCGGGGGGATAGCCATGTTGTGTAAGGGAAAAATTACCTTGCACAGGTTTGTAGAGATAAAGATGGGTAGGTGTGTGGTTTATGACGTGTCTGTGAAGGGGCAGCGTCTCAGACTGATCAATATCTATGGTCCCCAAACTAAGCGGGGAGGCGCTGTCTTTTCATTAAGCCATACCTTTTTACATCCCAGCCAGTAGTCTTTGGAGGTCATTTTAACACCATCACTAGGCCTCAGGACAGGGTAGGTTCCACAGGCAGGCTGGGATATGATAGTATTCTTTTAAATAGTATAGCTAGGGACTGTGGCTTGAAGGATGTGTACACTTCTCACTTCCCAGACCGCACTGGTATCACCATTTGAGGCAGTAGTCAGAGTAGGATAGATAGGATTTTTGTTTTGGAGGATTTGACCTATGCAGCCCCCATGCTGTTACCAGTCGATTTCTCTGACCACTTTCTGCTCAGGACAATTTTGAACATCTCTCATACCCCCCTAAAGGTAGGGGCCTATAGAAGATTAATTTGAAGGCCTTGGAGGAGATAGAATGTCAGCAATCTTTCCAGGAGCTCCTTCAGGCTCATGAGTCACTGATAGATTTCTACCCCGTTAAGTCAGAGTGGTGGGTGAGGCTCAAAAAGAGGGCTAGAGGGCTCTTCAGAAGGCTGTCTAGTCGACAACAACTTTCTAGATACCGCTCCTACCAGATCCTCAAAATGAAACTGGATTGGCTGGTATCTGATCAGGGGGACTCTGACGAGATCTCCCTGATTCAAGCTCAGATGAAGACCCTTCAGTATGATAGATACTCCTCCCTGAAAGGGACTACGGGCCTTACCACTCCCTGGACCCCTTTGAGTATTGTATGGAGATAGTGGTTAAGAAATCTATCTACCGCCTGAAAGACTCCAATGATTCCCCTGTCACATCTCGAGAGGTGATCTTGGAGACGGTCAGAGAACATTGCCGGTTTCTTCAGTGAGTCTTGGATAGATCCCAACGCACGGTCCGTCGTCATTCAGGAAACTCCCCTACCTGAAGTGGAAGACCTCCCTTTAGAGTTTTTGGTCAAACCGATCAACACAGACTAGGTCAAGGAAGTCATCCGGTCCTTGAACTGTAAAAAAACCCCAGGCCCAGACAGTCTTTCGCCTGAATTTTTTCAGACCTTTTCCGACTCCTTGACCCCTCACCTCGTGGAGCTCTTTAATGAGTGCCTGGAAAGGGGTTCGCTCCCCTTTTCCATGAGGCAGTCTGCCTTGATCCTTTTGGCTAAGAAGGGGGACCTGTAATGTCTTGAGAATTGGAGACCCATGTCCCTCCTTAATACTGACCGTAAGATCCTGGCAAAGATTTTGTTCAAACGGTTGATTCAGTTAACCAGTCGCCTGCTTTCCCCCTCTCAGTATGGCACCGTTCAAGGCAGGAACACCACTGTCCTTGAAGTCCGGGAGGCCATTGAGCGATGCCATGCTGAAGGTTGGTGGAGGTACCTGCTGGCACTGGATCAGTCCAAGGCTTTTGATAGGGTTGATCACCAGTACCTATGGACAGTCCTGCAGAGATACGGTATTCCAGGGAAATTTATCTTTTGGATTAGATCCTTGTACTGGGGTGCCGAGAGCTTTGCTCTGGTAAATGGTTGGGGGTAAATGGTTGGGTCGGACGCTGCTTTCCTGTCCTTGTGGGGGTTCATCAGGGGTGCCCCCTTAGCCCCCTGCTTTATGGGTTTGCCATCTACACCTTCATCCGAAGGCTCGAGGCGGCGCGTTTGGCGGGGGTGCCGAGGTGCCCTGCGAGTGAACTGAAGGTGGTGGCCTACGCCGATGATGTCAGTCATTGTCTCTTCTCAGGAGGAGGCAGTGGAAGTGATGTCTATCATGCAAGATTATTCGGGGTCCTCTGGCTCCAGAATCAATCAGGATAAGAGCGAAGTTCTCTGGGAGGGGAAAGAAGAGGATAAATTTCCTCTTCCGGACGGTTTCCCTGAGGCACAGCCTGATGTACGAATCTTGGGGGTTCGATTTGGCCCGGGTGATTGTGCCCTACGAAATTGGACCACCAAATTGGATGCCATCTCTGTCAGGGTTAGCCTCTGGAAACGGAGGTCACTGTCCTTTGGGGAGCGAGTCGACATTATCAAGACCTTAATGATCCCAGCGGGGTTTGTTTCTTGCCTCCATCTATACAGTCCAAGGTCATGGCCCTTTTCTTCCACATGCTCTGGGGGAACAGGGCCAACCCAGTCCAAAGGAATGTTACGTACCTACCCCGGAAAGAGGGAGGTCTGGCTATGGTCAACCCTCTCGTCTTTTTTGTTAACAATTTTTTTAAGGTTAACTATGCTGGAGGTCTCCTTGTTGATGACCCACCAGGGTGGGCACACCAGGTCAGGTACTGGGTAGCCCCCTTTATTGAGGAATGGCTCAGAGGGGAAGGCAGTGTGAAGAGCTTTAGGGTGCCTCACGGGCCTCTCCCAACTTACGTGACTCATAGTCTGAGACTTTTGCGGCTTTGGGGGATTTCGGCAGAAGACCTTAAGTCGATGCCTAGGAAGCAACTGGACCAGCTGGTGCTTTAATCCCATTTTCCAGCCTTGCTCAGTTTGAAAGATTGAGTTAGATGGAGCTTTACAACAGCTCAATTCGGAAAGGGTTCCACCCAAATTTAGGGATATTGCTTAGCTCTCCTTTCAAGGAAGACTATGTGAGGGATAACTTGAAATACCGCAACTTGGAGGATCGTCATTGTCCAAGGCAGGATGAGTGTGCGGGTAAAGTGGAGACTACTCTCCACTTTCTTTCAGAGTGCCCCTTCAACATCAGGGTCTGCAAGGAGGTCTCCTCCCTTCTTGGTGTCCCCTGCCTCTCGAGGCTCAGTTACTCGGAGTGGGTATATGGGGCATTCAAAAGAGCACAGGGTTTTGATTTGTCCTCACGTTATCTAGTCAGTCTAGTTGCCCTCTATCATCTATGGCAAGCATAGTGTCACCTCACTATCAGACAAAAAGTCCTACCTTGTCAGGTGGTGGTGGATCTGATCACTTTGGACATGGGTAAGTTTAAGGCATATGAAAAGCTCAGGATGGATCCAGCCCATTGGCATCGCCTTTGGTGTAATATCAGGTACCCACATTAGGGAGGGATCCATCATGTCTTCGGGAGCTTTTCGAGGGTGTTGATTGTATCCTTATCTCCATCCTCCTCTTTACACTCCCTAGATTTTTGCTTGTTTTTTTAGTAATTTTTTCTGTTCGGCTTCACAACAAGTTACGGTGAGTACCTATCTTGCATAGAATCTGTATTGTTAAGTTCCAGTATCCCTTCCCTATCGTTTTCCCTTCCCCCTTTCCTCTCACATCCCCTTCCCTTTCCCTTGTTATATTAAAATTGCATTTTATTTGTCTTTGTTATCCCCTCCCTCCCCTGGAAAATACCCGGAATGGACTTTTATGTTTATGTTCGTATACCTCAGGAAGACTTTATTTTCCCCCATTAAATGGTTTTATTTCTCTCCCCTATTTTCAGTTTGTTTTTTCTATCCCCCTCTCCCCTGGAAAATACCAGGAATGGACTTTTATGTTTATGTTCGTATACTTCAGAAATACTTTTTATGTTTGCCCCCATTAAATTGTTTTATTTCTCTCCAGCTCAACCTAGATCAGTCTGGAATACCTAGGCTGCTGGACGTGTGTGTGGAGGGCCTGTATCTTACCCTGCCTGGGGTGTCAGGCAGAGGTACTTCTGCGAATTTCTCCAGTGGTTTAGAGGCCTACTCTACGAAGGGAGGAGGCCCTACCTTTATTGGTATACTAAGGAATGGTTACCGTGGGTGGACCTGCATCCAGGGTAGCAGAAGATGAAGGAAATGTTACTGTTTCTGGGCCCTGCTACATCAGGATTTTGAATAGGAAAGAGGCTGAAGAAGTGGACGGTATGGGGCCTGCTAGACCTGAGTCGGTCTTTCCTGAGGTGCATGCCCTCAAGATGCAGACTCTGCTAGGGGCATGTACCAGATGGAGGAACCCCCACGACTACTTAAAGATGACTGTGGGTATGACTACCATCGATTTTGAGAGGGACAGGGAGGCCATGGGGAACCACAGGGGCATGCTGAGGGAGTATGTCAGCAAGGTGGAGGGTGTCCGGGGGGAGCTTAAGAAGAGGCTGGGTCTCTGTAAGAACTCTGCAGAGGTTTCTATATGCAGAAACAGCCTGGTATTGACCCAGTCCCTCTTGCTGTATGCCAGCACCCTAGAGAATACCCTCAGCATGGGCCTGGTAACCCCCCCTCCCCAGTATCAGCACCTTTAACGTATGCTACAACTCTGAAGTCAGGCACCAAGTTACCCCAGCCATGATTAAATCTCAAAAATTCGGATGTCTGCCCTATCAACTTTCGATGGTACTTTCTGCGCCTACCATGGTGACCACGGGTAATGGGGAATCAGGGTTCGATTCCGGAGAGGGAGTCTGAGAAACGGCTACCACATCCAATGAAGACAGCAGGTGCGCAAATTACCCACTCCCGACTCGGGGAGGTAGTGATGAAAAATACAGGACTCTTTCGAGGCCCTGTAATTGGAATGAGCACACTTTAAATCCTTTAAGCCGTGGTAATTCCAGCTCATCCTAGTTCACTCTGGGGTTACCTAGACTGCTGGATGTGTGTGTGGAGGGCCGTGTCAGGCAGGGGTACTTTTTACTATACAGCGTGGTTTGGAGGCCTGCTTTACCGGGGCAGGAGGCCCTACCTTTATTGTCTACTAAGAGGATAGCTGCCAGGGAAGGACCTGTGTCCAAGGCAGTTATACTGATGGAGCGTGTTGCAGAGTCTGGGCCCTGCTCCATGGGGTCTTTGGATATACCTGAAGTTAAAAGTATGGAGAGTCTGGGGCCTGCTAGGCCTGAAGTAGCCGAATTGGAGATGGAGGGGGTCTTTCCTGAGGTGCATGCCCTCAAGATGCAGGTTAAAACCTGCTAGGGGCATGCACCAGATGGAGGGACCCTCATGATTACCTGAAGACAACAGCTGGGATGACCACCACCGAGTTTGAAAGGGACAGGGAGGACATGGGAAACTATAGGGGCATGCTAAGAGAGTATGTCTGCAAGGTGGAGGGTGTCCGGGGGGAGCTTAAGAGGAGACTGGGTCTCTGCAAAAATTCTGCAGAAGTGTCTGTGTGCAGGAACAGTCTGCACCTGACCCAGTCCCTCTTGCTGTATGTCAGCTCCCTGGAAAACACCTTCTACCTGCTCCTTGGCCATGTCCCCCCTCCCTCCCCAGCATCAGTGCCTCTATTTTATGCTACGGCCTTAAAGTCAGGCACTAAGCTACCGCAGCCTAGGCTGAAAAAAACACAGCCCTCCCTGTCTCAAAGGATTTCCAGGACCAGGGAGCTCCTCAGCATTAAATCCAAGGAGCTGTCCTCTCTGCGCACAAAGTACCGTCATACGTACAGTGCGCAGAGGGGGCCCCTGAAAGAGCCCCTGGTGAAAGCAAAAAGAGAGGTGGACAGTTTACAGCGATGTCTTTCAACTTTGCTATTAAAAGGAACAATCCCATATTTCCCTTTCCTCCTCCTCCTCCTCTGCTGCAAGCTCCTCCATTTCATCATCTGAGGAGTGGAGGCCTGAGGAGCAAGCCGTTACTTTTGCCCTGTCTGTGGACCCCCCCTCCCCCGGAGGGTGATATGCAGTTACTAGCCCTGTCTCTGGAGGGAGCCCCCTTACCTGGGGATATTCACAGGACAAAGAAAAAGAAGAAGAAGGTACATACTTCAAGTGGTGTGGAAACTGTTATTGAATGGTCCCCTGGGAATTCCGGACTGGAAGTGGTAGCCAGGAGGGCCACAAACAAACAGATGCCCTCCATCACGGATCCTGAGGCATTTCCGGCACTTCCAGTCGCGGGTCCGTCTGCCCCTTCCTCTATCTCATCTAATCCTGTGCCAACTGCCTTTCCTGTGGCCGGTGGGCCTGTTAGTGAGGGGCACCCTGCCTGTGCACTGGCCTGTGAATATGTTGCTGTAGTTCTGGGTGGCAGGCCTGAGATACCTGAACACACTGCCTCCTCAAAGATGGCCACGGAGCAGCATTCTGATGGATCCAAAATGGCCGCCGGGGTATTACCGGTTTCGGCTGCGTGTCCCTGACCGAGGATGTGTCTGGTGAGCCGGATGAAGATGGGGGGACCCCTACTACGTGAAGAAGCAGCGGTGGAAGCTGAGATGCAGGATGTCCCATCATCGGATGGGGGCGGAGCCCCGCCCCTCTGCTTCTGCCTGCGGTATCGTTCTGTCACCTATCTATAGTGAAGAATACAGACTGTCTGCAATACAGTTGAAGCATTGGAAGAGGGTGATTAGTGTACAGAAGTTGTTGCACCAATGAACAGTGTGGTCCAAGGACTGGGGATAGTTGAAAAACATGTCACACTAGAGAATAGCTTTAGCCAATTGGAGATCCCTTCCCCAGAGTATGTTGTCATCTTAGGGCCCACTAAGAAGTCTGGCTCACACCAGGAGGGGAATAGCCCCCCAAGGCTAGGAAAGTAAAGGGCAAGTCCCCATGCTCACACATTCCCTCCCCTCACACTGCAGCCCCCCTACAGCCTCCCCTCAATGGCCCCTCCTCTAGGGTTGTTTTGACCAATATTATTAAGTCTAAGGTTCCCCCTTCTGTCCCCACTGCTCATATCCCCACTGTGCCTGTTCCTTTTGCCTCTGCCCCTATAGTTACGGTCCCTCTGGTCTCCTCCCCTATTATTTCTGCCCCTATTGTCTCCACCCCTACTATTTCTGCCCCTATTGTTTCTGATCCTGTGTTTTTGGCCCCTGTTCCCTCCCCTCTTCAAAGCCCCCCTCCCCAAGGTTGTCCCTTCTGTTACCCTCCATTCTGGCTCTGTCCCTTCCCAGGTGGCCCCCCTCCTACCCTTCCCCCAAACTATTGCTAATTTTTCAAGTGCTGGTCCCTCTGGGGTGCCTCTTAGGACAGGCCCTGGGCCTTCTGGTCTGTTCAGGCCACCCCAGGGGACTCTCTTAGAGAAGTACTCCCGGCCTAGGGGGGTTCCCTCTGGTACCCCAGTATCCACTGAGGGATCTGGGGTCCCCTCTCCTTCTGGCCCTGTTATTCCGGCATCCAGTCCCTTTAAAAGGAGGAATGTGGTCAGGCTTGACATCAGCCGCCTAGAGAAGAGGGACAGAAGGGTAGTTGTCCAGATGCTGAAGGACATGGGCTTCAGTGTCAGGGACCTTTTTGCCTTAATACAACTACCAGACCCGTCCATGTTTCATGTCTCCTTTGTTTAGATATTTTTTGGGAGATGTTTGAGTTGCTCAAACGTGATGTTGGGTCCCCTTGGTCTCGGGTGTCGGAGCTCCGCATCGCTATGCCCGACATCAAAAAAGCAACTCTTTTTTGCCGGAACGAGTGTGTCTCCATAAGAGACCTCCTGGGGGTTATTCGGCATTATGCAGAAATCTTGGGAGACCCCCTGAAGGTCCTGGATGAGGACTTGGTCTGGTCATGTCAGTGGCATGTCTGGATCAAGCTTCACCAGGAGGGTGGCATGGTGAAGCACATTCCTAACAGCTTCTATCTGGGGGCTGACCATGTCACCTGCTTCTACGCGGGTCAACCTAAGGCCTGTCACAAGTGCGGCTCGACCATACATCTGAGTAATGCTTGCGACACCCCTAGGTGTACCTTATGTGGAGAAATTGGGCATGCAAAATCCTTGTGTGTGAGAATCCGGTGTAACCTCTGTCTCACCCTGGGACATTCCTACCGGAATTGTCCGGAGGCCCTCCATAACATAGAGGGCATCTGGCAGGGTGAGACGGAGGGGATGGGGTCGCCCCCTGCCAGCGGGGTTGCTCCTCCCCCTCCAGGGGACACAACGGGTCTCTCACAGGCACCGGCACCTGAGCCATTACAGTGCCAAGGGGCAGACATGGACACTTTTTGTTCCTGTCTCTCCCTCTGGCGGCCAACCTGCAGGGGTCAACTTCGCCACAGTCCCGGGTACCCTTCCTCCGGGTAAAGACACCCCTGGGACTACTGCCTATGGTGTGTGGTCTGTGGTGTCCGGAAAGAGGATGGAGAAGGAGAGGAATGTACAGGCTCCTCCAAAGCCTCCCCAGAAGGCTCCCCAGAAGGCTCCTACTTCTAAGCCCCCCCCACGTCTCCCCCCAAGTCTTATTCCCTTGAGGTATCGTCCCCTTCCTCTGCTCACCCACCCCCTCCTGCAAAATCCCCCTCCCACAAAAACCCCTCTGCAAAATCCCCCTCCTACCAAACCCCTTGACCTCCCTGATTCCTCTCCCGATTCCTCTATTGTCCCCCCTACCCCTCCCAGGTCTGGGAAACAGGCTGACAAGCCAAGGATCTTGGCTTGGGATAGGTCCAGGTCCCCGGTGAACAGGAACCGCTATTTGATTCTCGCCCCTGACTGGGATGATACTGTGTCCCTCCAGGCTCAACTGGAGGCAGGGGTGTCACCGGAGGACCTGGAAATAGGCGCCGAGTACAAGATCCTACTCCTAGAGGATAACAATGATATTCCATGCAACGTTATGGTAAAGAGGTATGGGTCTGACTGTGAGGCAGAGGGGAAAAAGAGGGGGGAAACCGCCTAATTCTCACCATTTGCTATGGCAGTTCCCCAAATCTCACTTGCCACACTTAATGTGTGTGGGATCACCTCTCCGAGGTCCAGGTTTTTATGTTTTGAGTTTTTACAGAATCTAAGTTTTGATATTTGTTTTCTCCAGGAGACCAGAATTACCTCTCTAAAAACCCCAAATGAAGCCAAAAAGGACTGGTCTCCTGGAGCCTCCTTTTTTCCCCTGGCCGAGGAGAGGTGCGGGGGAATTGCCATCCTTTTTAAGGAAAGGGTTTCTTTCCAGTGGATGGTGCAGATAAAGATGGGGAGATGTATGGTCCTTGACGTCTCGTTAAGAGGTCAGCGCCTTCGCCTTATTAATATCTATGGCCCCCAGACAAAAAATGGGAGAGGCGTTGTCTCTTTAATGAGATCAAGCCATATTCTTTTTATGTCCCGAAAGCTTGTCTTTGGTGGTGATTTTAATACCATTACTAGGTCCCTTGACAGGGTGGGTACCAGAGACAAGCTGGGATATGATAGTATTGTGTTAAATAGCATAGTTAGGGACTCGGGCTGGTTGATGTGTACACTAAGCACTTCCCAGACTGCACAGGGGTCACCTTTCAATGGAGGTAGCAGTCAGAGTAGGATAGATAGGTTTTTTGTTCAGGAGTCCTCGACCTGCTCAGCACCTGTGCTGTTGCCGGTCGAGGTCTACCTCTGTTCCCCCCCTGCTTTCAGACCCTGTGCCCCCTCTCCTTTTCAAGGCCCCCCTCCCTAACGTTGTTCCCTCTGTGGTCCTTCCCCCTGGTCCTGCCCCTTCCCAGGTGGCTTCCTTCCTACCCCAGTCTTCTGCTTCCTGTAGTGCTGACTTTTCTGGGGTAGCCCCTAGGTCGGGCCCTGGACCTTCTGGCCTGTTCAGACCACCCCAGGGGACCCTTATGGAGAAGTATTCAGTTCCTAGAGTTGTTAATACTGGCACCCCGTTTACCACCCAGGGGTCTGGTGTCTCCTCTCCTCCAGGTCCTGTCTTCCCGGCATCTAGTCCCTTTAAACAAAGGAATGTGGTCAGGTTAGACATCGGTCGTTTAGAGAAGAGGGACAGAAGGGTAGTGGTGCAGATGCTGAAGGACATGGGCTTCAGTGTCAAGGACCTTTTTGCCCTTATATCACTACCAGACCCGTCTATGTTTGATGTCTCCTTCGTTAATGGCCCATGCTTAGACCTGTTTTGGGAGAAGTTTGAGTTGCTCAAACAAGTTGTTGGGTCCCCTTGGTCTCGGGTGTTGGCGCTCCGTATCTCAATGCCCGACATCAAGAAAGCAACAATTTTTTGTCGGAACGAGAGTGTCTCCATAAGGGATCTCCTGAGGGTTATTCGGCATTATGCGGACGTCTTGGGAGACCCGGTGAAGGTCCTGGATTTGGACTTGGTCTGGTCATGCCAATGGCATGTCCGGATCAAGCTCCACCAGGAGGGTGGCATGGTGAGGCACATCCCAAACAGTTTCTATCTAGGGGCTGACCATGTCACCTGCTTCTACCCGGGTCAACCCAAGGCCTGTCACAAGTGCGGCTCGACTAGACATCTGAGCATCGCTTGTGACACCCCTAGGTGTACTTTATGAGGAGAAATTGGGCATTCTAAAAGCTCGTGTGTGAGGATTCGGTGCAACCTCTGTCTGACTCTGGGGCATTCCTATCGAAATTGTCCAGAGGCTCTCCACAACATTGAGAGCATCTGGCAGGGTGAGACGGAGGGGATGGGGTCGCCCCCTGCCAGCGGGGTTGCTCTTCCCCCTCTGGGGGATGCAAAGGGTCTCTCACAAGTGTTGGCTCCTGAGCCATTACAGTGCCAAGGGGCAGGCATGGACACTTCTTTTGTTCCTGTCTCTCCCTCTGACGACCAGCCCGTTGGGGTCAACTTGGCCACAGCCCCGGGTACCTTTCCTTCAGGTAAAGACACCCCTGGGACTACTGCCCAGGGTGTGTGGACTATGGTGTCCGGGAAGAAAAAGGTGAAGGAGAGGAACATACAGACACCTCCAAAGCCTCCTGCTGTGCAGCCTCCCCCCAAGTCCTCCGCGATTGAGGCATCTATTTCCAGCCCTCCCTCTCCAAAAAAAAACCCCTCCCAAACATCCCCCTCCTACAAACCCCCCCCCTGGCCTTCCTGATTCTTCCCCTGACAGTTCCATTTTCCCCCCTACCCCTCCCTCTCAAAGATCGGAGAGGAGATCCAGTAAATCAAAAGTTTCTTCTCGCGATAGGTCCAGATCCCTGGTGACAGGCAACCGATATTCTATTCTTGCCCCTGATTGGGATGACACCATGTCCCTCCAGGCCCAACTGGAGGCAGGGGTGTCGCCGGAGGATCTGGACCTGAGCGCAGAATACGAACTACTCCTTCTGGGACGACCTCACATGTAACATTATGGTTAAGAGGTATGGGTCCGACTGTGAGGCAGAGGGGAAAAACCTCCTAATTCTTGCCTTTCGCTATGGCAGTTCCCCCAATCTCACTTGCCACACTTAATGTGTGTGGGATTGCCTCTCCGAGGTCCAGGTTCTTATGTTATGATTTTTTTAAAAACCTACATTTTGACGTCTGTTTTCTCCAGGAGACCAGAATCACATCCTTGAAATGTCTTCATGATGCCAAAAGAGACTGGTCTCCTGGAGCCTCCTTTTTTTCCCTGGCTGAGGAGAGGTGCGGGGGAATTGCCATCCTCTTTAAAGGTTCTTGACGTCTCATTAAGAGGTCAGCGCCTTCGCCTTATCAACATCTATGGCCCCCAGACAAAATGGGAGAGGCATTGTCTCTTTAATGAGATTAAGCCCTATCTTTTTACGTCCCGGAAGCTTGTCTTTGGTGGTGATTTCAATACTGTCACTAGGTCCCTCGACAGGGTGGGTACCAGAGACAAGCTGGGATATGATAGTATCTTGTTGAATAGTATAGCTAGGGACTCAGGACTGGTCGATGTGTACACTAAGCACTTCCCAGACCACACAGGGGTCACCTTTCAACGAGGTAGCTGTCAGAGTAGAATAGATAGGATTTTTGTTCAGGAGTCCTCGGACTGCTCAGCACCTGTGCTGTTGCCGGTCGAGTTCTACGATCACTTTCTGCTCAGGACAACCTTGAACGTTTCTGAAATCCCTCAGAAAGGTAGGGGCCTATGGAAGCTCAATTGGGAAGCCCTGAAGGATGAGGATTTCAGACAATCCTTCATGGACCTGTTGCAGGCTCAGGAGTCCCTTGTGGACTTTTGTAGTTGTAAATCGGAGTGGTGGGAAATGTTCAAGGCAAGGACGCTTTTCAGGAGGCTATCTAGTCGTAAGAGTCTTGATAGATATCACGCCTACCTCGGTCTGAAGAAGAAGTTAGACTATCTTGTTTCTTCCCAGGGAGATCCCTCAGAGGTCTCTATGGTTAAGGGGCAGATGAAGAAACTTCAATATGATCGATACTCTTCCCTCCTTTGCGAAAGGGACTTCGGAGCGCACCACTAGCCGGACCCTTTTGTGAGCTGTAGGGAAGAAGTAGTTAAGAAAGAGCTTTTTGCCCTGAAAGATCACTCGGTGCCTCTGTCAAGTCTAGACAGGGGATCCTAGAGATCATCAGAGAGCATTTTGGCAGTTTCTTCTCTGACTCTGGCCGGGAACAGGAACAGATAGACTCCTTCTTAGTGGGATCCCCATCTCCCGACATCGGTGGTGTTTCTTTTGATTCTTTGACAGAACCGATCAGTGAGGCAGAGGTCAAGGAGGTTATTCAGTCTTTGAATAAGAAAAAGACCCCAGGCCCAGACGGTCTCAAGGCCGAGTTTTATCTAGCCTTTTCTGACTCCTTGGCTCCTCACCTCATGGAGGTGTTTAATGAGTGCCTGGAAAGGGGAGTTCTCCCCTTTTCCATGAGGAATTCTGCACTGATCCTCCTGGCAAAGACGGGGGACTTGGAACTTGTTGAGAACTGATGGCCTATTACGCTTCTTAACACGGACCACAAGATTTTTGCAAAGATTCTTTTCAGACGGATGGTTCAGTTCTCTGACCGCCTGCTTTCCCTCTCTCAATACTGAACGGTGAAAGGCCGGAGCACCACTGGGGCCATCCTTGAAGTCCGGGAGGCCTTGGAACTATGCAGGATTGAGGGGTGGGGAAAGTATCTGCTTGAGTTGGATCAGTCCAAAGCTTTTGACAGGGTCAACCATAGGTACCTGTGGGCGACCTTGTGTAAGTACGGCATCCCGGGGAAATTTATAGAGTGGATAAAATCTTTATATACGGGCGCCATGAGCTTTCCTCTTGTGAACGGTTGGTCTAGGCGCTCCTTCTCGGTCCTCTCTGGAGTCCATCAGGGTTGTTCCCTGAGCCCTTTGTCATACGTCTTCGCCATTGATCCCTTCATTTGAAGGCTCAATGAGCGGATTACATCTGGCGTACCTAGGGCTCCAGCAGAGGCCTTGAGGGTAGTTGCCAACGCTGATGACATCACCATTGTCGTCTCCTCTTCTGGGGAGGCAGATGTGGTCATGGAATCAGCAGCGGTCTATTCGAAAGGGTCCCGAATTAACCGGGAGAAGAGTAAAGTTCTCTGGATATGGAGAGAAGGAGAACAATTCTCTCTTCTGGACGGTTTCCCTGAAGCACTGGATATAGTCCGAATTCTGGTGGTGAAATTTGGCCCGGGCGATTATCCCCTTCGAAATTGGACAGAACGTTTGGATGCCGCAACTGCCAAGGTGAACCTCTGGAAACGGAGGAAGCTGCCCTATGGGGATCGGGTTAGCATTGCCAAAACTTACCTGATACCATGGTTTTTGTTCCTCAGCGGAGTTTGCTGTTTCCCAGAATATTTGAAGTCTAAGATCTTGGCACTGTTTTTTCACTTATTGTGGGGGAACAGGACCAACCCGGTCAAGAGAAACATCATGTATCTGCCCAGGAAAGAGGGATGGCTAGCAATGGTCAATCCCTTAGTGTTCTTCGTGAACTATTTTATTAAGATCAACTATGGCGGTTTCCTCTTTGACGACCCCCCTGTTTGGACACAAGTTTTCAGGAGATGGGTTTCCCCCTTCCCAACAAACTGGGAGAGAAGCAGGGTAGCGAATTTCGAGATAAGCTTCAATTTAGCGAAGATGGAGAAGACGCCGTGGAACAGAAAGGCGATGACAAATTATATGAACCGTAAGTTTACAATGTGACATGCTATAGTTAACTTTACCCATCCTTCCTTACTTTGCCTATAGCCTTCTAATCCGCTAAAGCGAATTGCTCTCAAAATCAGTCAGATTGAGGATCTGTTTAAGCTGCAGATAACTTTAAATTCTCCATCAAATATAGTAGTCACCCTCAACCTCCCGTTGTCTTTGACTATTATTTTGTCAAACCACCCACCTAGTATACATTTTCTTGAAATATTTTCCATTGTTCATTCAACCCACTGATCTGATTTTCTTTTTTATATTCGGTTTTATTCTATCAATTTATCTGTTTAAAATATATAGAAAATGTTTATTTCACTCTCTCTCGTGTAGAATGTCTAAGAAATGGCTTTCATTAATGATTCTATCTAGACATCTCTATCTGCTGGCAGTGTTTGCGTAAGCTTGTTGAAATATTGAGTGTAACGCTATATAGGTATATGTACTAATGGCATTTTATTTAATATTGCAGAGCCTCAAACATCAGCTGGAATTCTGCTCTAAGGAAGAGAGCTGCCGAAGCTGGGCTGCACAGAAGACACCCTCTGGACAGTCCATTGCTAATTGGATTCAAGAATTACCTCATTGTAGAGCTCTGCATTTCAAAATACAAGCAAGAGTTAAAAATTGTAGACATTTAACGTGATGATTTCTTTAAAAAAAAAAAAAAAGCTCTATGCAAGAGTTAGGACATATTTATACCATTAGATATTAGACATTATATTTTGTAAGCAGGTGCAGAGATATTAATATCTTTAAACATGACACGTGCCGACTCCTTATAACTATAACAACCAAGACCAGTGTTTCTCCACCACAGTCCTTGGGTACCCCAACAGGCAATGTTTACATTATAGCTCCTCCAGTGCACAGGGGAAGTAATAAGCTGATCATTAACACTTTGGTTACTAACCTGCTCTCACCCACACCCATCAGCTGATTATTTCACCTGTGCACTGGTTCAGCTATACTGACAACCTGGCCTGTCTCAGGTACATTTAATTGCATTAACCATTTCCGTATACTTCAACTATTAAATATTATGTGCGACAATGAGAAATAATCAATATTAATTTTATATTGCAGGTAGAAAACGTGTCTCGCTTCCTCTACTTTGTGGACGAAACTGGTGCCAACACTGCGTTCCTCAACAACATCCCAATTGCTAGAGACTTTATCAATGCTTTGGTGGGTGTCGGGATGTCCCAGCAGACGATGGCAAATTACATGAAGAACCTAGCGAGGTTTGTCCACTATTTGAGCTTCTGCACCAATATGGAGGTGGAGGATCATAAGCTTCATAAACAATGCAAATCTTTTCAGAACGTGCTGAAGGACATCATGAAGAAAAAGAACAGAGCCATCGCAAAAGAAGTCGTCAAGAGAAAGTAAGTTATCATTTGATGTATATAGTCCTTTTTCATACATAGAAGATATTAGCTCCCAAAGTAGCTGAGTGGAGCTTGCTGGATGTAATAATAAAATAAAGTTAGTCATTTATTGGGATAAAATTCAAGGTAAAGGATCAGCTTGTACAGACATATTTTCTTTATTAAATCATTTTGCTTTACTGCATAAACTCATTAAGCTCATCACAAAGCATGCAAATATAAAACACCTGGGTTAAGACCACCCTTACAGAGGGTAAAGCACAATGCAATATAGGCTCAAACGATAATGAACTACTGTCTAATAGGAGAATCAGAGATGCATAACATTTTTCATCTTCTGTATAGGATTAAATATGATTGCAGCCCTTCATAACTGTAGCTTCTTTCTTCCTCTAGATACGAAATATTGTAGAAGGGACAGCCCTCCCCTGCCGAATGCCAGAAGGTGCTTGTTGTGGCAAAACCGGATCTCTTAGCGGCAATGGGGGACCTGCAGGAAGACAAAGAGATCACGACCTTCAATCAGCTATTGGTGCTCTATTATTTGGAGGCGTTACTTATCCTTAAGCACCTTCAGAGACCCGGCGTTGTGAAGCACTTTTTGGTAAGCATCTTTATACACAAGAGAAATACATTTTTATAAGACATTGTCCACTAAAATACACTGCTTTAATCACTCGACGATACTTATATATTCTAAGTTTCATACCGATATAGAGATTGCTCTTGAAATTATGCTCCCAAAGTCTGCCTTATGTACACATCACAATTCACAATTTAATCTTCAGCAAAAAGAGAGATGCTAACGTGATTTTATTTTCTCCTTTTTGTTTATTTTAGGTAGAGGAATGGCTCACGAGATTGCAGTACACCAACAAAGCCGAAGAGATGTTTGTACTTGTTTCGGTGCAGGAGCACAAGACGGCAACACAGCAAATGGTGATATATAGATGACATATTTGGAATTTGGCTGGGCAACGTTGGAACCCTTATGGATTTTGTAAGTGAATTAAATATATCCACCAACTATATTAAATTTAAACTTGTGTGGAGTGAGGAGTCAATAGACTTTCTGGATGTAAGAGTCATCAAAAAAGGAAATGCATTTCAAACTGATCTGTTTAGAAAAAGCACGGATCGCAATTGTCTTTTAAATTATGAAAGTGCTCATCCATCCACTCTTATTAAATCACTTCCCCACAGCCAACTCGTGTTTGTAAGATTGTCTCAGACGAGAGTAAGATAGATAAAAGGCTGGAAGAAATGGGTAATAGGTTTAAAGAGAGAGGATATCCTGATAAACTTATCTCAGAGGAGATTAATCTGGTTAAATCTATACCTAGGATAGATTTGCTTACTGGAAAAAAGATGTCTGCTAGAAATGTTGATAAAAAAACAAAGATTGTTATTCGTGTCTGAACATAATTCACAAAGTCCTGAAATTCAGAAGATTATAAATAAACATTGGGGATTATTAGCTAGTTGTAATCCGAATATAGCGGAATTCCAGTTGAATCCTATGCCAGCATATAAAAAGAGCTTTAATATTCAATGGAAATTAGTTAAAGCAGATATCGGACCTAAAAATAAGACTGGTCCCCGCTATATAACATCAAAAAATCAGGGTTTTTACCCTTGCTTAGGCTGTTCTTGTTGTAGTAATATGACCAAAGACCCTATATTTTATCACCCCCACACTGGGAAAAAAAAAATCTATAAAAGTTTTTTTTACCTGTTTAACCACCTATATTATTTATATGTTTAAGTGTCTGTGTGGGAGTGTATATATAGGTGAGTCAACTAGATCTGCTAAAGACAGGATCATAGAACACAAATGCAACATACGAACTGGCAATTTAAAAGCCCCACTAGCGAATCATTTTTTGAAAGCTGGTCATTTGATCAGCCAATTAAAATTACAAATCATTGATCATATTGATACTCCCCGTAGAGGGGGTAACAGGGAACTTCGATTGAAACAGAGAGAATCCTTTTGGATCTATGAATTAGGATCCCTTGAACCAAAAGGCCTAAATAGAGATTGGGATCTAGCTGTATTTTTATAACCTTTAATTTAGATGTTAAAAGCTAAGATGAATGTTAGGATGATTCTGCTCCTTTAAGTCAGAATATGTTGCCTTATTATCTTTATTAAATATGACTTATGCTTTTAATATGTTAAAAGATACTGATTGTATATTGTAACATTGGTAATGAAGGTGTTAATAGATAAATTGAATTGTAGCGCCACCTTGCGGTGGTTAGATATATAAGTCACATTGTTTGATTTGTTTGGCATGGCATGAATAAGGGATAGCATCCCGAAACGTTGCTATTCTGCTTGTCTATGTAACTTTATAATAAAAGTTATTTGCTGTCACCTCATCCTTTGGTTCCTGCCAACATTTGCTTTGGACCAGGAAGAGGAGCATGTAAGTGTCACTATTAAGTAGCATATGCCGTTTGTTCACTAATTAATTAGGATATAAAAATATATTTACCATAAGTATACAAATAGTTAGCTGACTTTCTCGTTTTCCTCATATCCTTTACGCATAGCATAACTTTTATTGTACTACTTTATCATCTATTCGTTTCTCTTCGTATCCTTTGCACATAGCATAACTTTTATTAAAAAATAATAATAATAATAATGAGGTAGCCTCCAAAAAAATGTAAGAACATTTAAAAATGTAATTATTCTTCTTTTCCAGTGGTTTGAGGAATATTTCCAAAAAATCAGGGCGAATCTTCCTTCAGCAGAACAGAAGGCGAGTGAAGAATCGGAAAAGGAGACCACCTTCATTTCGAGCTCCGGAATGCCGATACATAACCCATAGACTGATGTCAGCCGATTAATCAACAGGTAATTGCACAACATTCATGCCACGTTGCCTTTGCTGTCCTTTTAAATGCAAACACTTTAAAATTCTGTCGATTTTCCGATTCTTTATATTAAACGGATACCATATTCTTCTCTAAACCTCACATACTATTTTAAATCTAAGAAATATTTCTAAATATCTTACATCGTTATAAAATGTAAAAGGTTACACCGTGCTAACTGATTTTAAATTTTACAGATATGGACTGCCAGCGGTGACCTCTCAGATAGCAAGAAGGTCGATGGAAACCGCCACGAGAAAATTATTTTCGGAGGCGGAGAAGAGCATCATCGCTCAGTATCTGGGGCACACCAGTGCAACTGCTGACAAGAATTACAGGCTGATGACTCTGGAGAACATGTGTTCTGCAATTTCGCTCATGAAAAGATTGCTCCCAGAAGAGTAAGTACGAACTGACCGTTATCAATGTGCATGATAATAAAAAATATATATATATACAAATAATATATAACTTAATACATCACACTTAAAAAAACTCTATTTACATTAGCTAATATTTTTCGATAGTGTAAAGCCTTTCATGTTTCTTTTTATAATTACACCATCACTCCCTTTCCCAGTAAGGGTATGATACCATCTATTTTCTTCAGCCGTTGTATTAGTAGCAACTTTTATAGCCAACAAGCTTGTCGTTAATTATAAGCGGCAGGGGCTATTACAATTATCGTCCAATGTTTTTATATATCAGACGCATTCACCATTTTTGTCCCACATCCCCTTTTTCTATACCCCCTCTCCAGCCACACAATGACCTTCTCTGTTAACTTTTCTTTAGCCGGATTGTAGAATAACTTTTTTTTGTAGATGCGGCGAAGGGACATAGACTGGGACAAGACGAGAAGAAGAGGAAAGGCCCATGACAAGCGGCATAATCCCACCACCAGGCCAAGCAGCATGTTCATCAACCGTGGTTGACGAAACTCATGCCTTCATGCGTCTTGCAGAGAGAGGTTTCCAGTGACCGTAGATGGGGAACCTCCTAAGAAGAAGCAAAGGGCAGAGTTAACCAGCGGCTTTGACAGATACTGCTATGACCGGTGGAGGGCTATACAGAGAAACATGAGGATAGAAGAACTATTGAGTAAGTGAACATGCAATTTACAAACAGACATATGTTAAACTATTACTTTATGCAATACAGGAATAGATTCTTTTTATTTTTTTTACTTTAGCATTATCTTTTTGTGTTATTCTTAAAGGATTGATTTTCTTGTGTGTTATTAATAAAGGGTTGATTTTCTTTCTTCCGTAATTATTTTAAGTTATTAAATATTGGATTTAAATAACACCTTTTATTTAAATTACAGAAAACTTAACCAGGAGACAACCATCGAAGAGCCAGGTTATGCGCATCGTGGGCAAGCAAGACTGGAAGAACAACACCCCGGAGATTCCTGAGATCTTGACAGCTTGGAAACCTGCCAAGTCTAATGAATGGGACCCCAACGACGAGGCCATCATATCAGTCGTGGAAAGGACTGTTCATCGCGGACAGAGGGAAGAAAGGCAAGGGCGTGATAATGACACGCAACTGTCATAAAGGAGAGATAGTTAGTGACTATCACAGACCCATTGTTTCCACAGAGGAAGGTCGGCAGCTACACGGGAGTTGCGGGGAGGAAGAAATTGGGTACCTGTTTTTCTTCCACGGCCCGAGTGGTACGCCCCTCTGCGTGGATGCACAGACTTTTCCCTGTCCGTGTCACCCCGAGAGAGAAACATTTGGAGGGATGATCAACCACTCGAGAAAGCGGTATAATGTGAAGCCTGTCTGCAGGACTTTGAACATTAGAGGAGAGAGCTGCGTGGTAATTTTGTTTTACGCTACGCAGTTTATTCCTATTCAGACAGAACTATTATTTGACTATGGGGTCTCCAGGAAGTCTTTTCACGGAGAGGGTGCAGACTTGGAATGGCTCAGCGATTGACTGACTTTTACTTATTAGAATTGGACTTATACTGAGTTGCACATAAAATGAACTATGGACTTTTTCAATATTCGATGCACTTTTTTCAATGTTGATCTTGAAATGTATTTTTTTTTAATTGTATTTGTTCCATGATGTATTTTATATTGTACAATTGCTTTTGTTATGTTTTTACATCTTTGCGCATTTCTAATTTTTTTCTAATTTCTATTCATAGAGTCCAGCGTTTTCAGGGTTCCGAGCACCTTATTATTTATTGCACTGACTATGAAAAAGCATAGGAATTGAAGGATTTCAGAACTTTATTTAATTGTCACTTGTTGGGGTGAAAAAAGGATTTGATGCATCCAAAAAGTAAAGATTTCAATGTGTTTTAGAAAAAAATATTTTTAGAAATAAAGAAATTTAAAATCTTTTTAAAATTTGGAAAGGGACAGCACATACATAATGGTTAGGGTCTGTTTTAGTACCTACTTGCTTGGGGTTCCTTGACGTGAAAAATAGGCTTCCCACCTATTGGCCAAAGATACAACTGTTTTCTATTTATTATATATAAGTGTTCCATATGATTACATTATGAATTTAATTATAAACAACCGAAACATAATTCCCACCTATTGGCCAAAAGATGCAACTAAAGGGAGGGGGAGGGGTGGAAAGGGGTGGAAAGGGAGGGGGAAGGGTGGAAAGGGAGGGGGAAGGGTGGAAAGGGAGGGGGAAGGGTGGAAAGGGAGGGGGAAGGGTGGAAAGGGTGGAAAGGGAGGGGGAAGGGTGGAAAGGGTGGAAAGGGAGGGGGAAGGGTGGAAAGGGTGGAAAGGGAGGGGGAAGGGTGGAAAGGGTGGAAAGGGAGGGGGAAGGGTGGAAAGGGAGGGGGAGGGGTAGGGAATTGTGATTTGCCTACACTTTATAGCTTCTTCTCTCATGTGTCAATTCCTTTGCTTTTATATACACTGCTCAAAAAAATAAAGGGAACACTTAAACAACACAATGTATCTCCAAGTCAATCACACTTCTGTGAAATCAAACTGTCCACTTAGGAAGCAACACTGAGTGACAATCAATTTCACATGCTGTTGTGCAAATGGGATAGACAACAGGTGGAAATTATAGGCAATTAGCAAGACACCCCCAATAAAGGAGTGGTTCTGCAGGTGGTGACCACAGACCACTTCTCAGTTCCTATGCTTTCTGGCTGATGTTATGGTCACTTTTGAATGCTGGTGGTGCTTGCACTCTAGTGGTAGCATGAGACGGAGTCTACAACCCACACAAGTGGCTCAGGTAGTGCAGCTCATCCAGGATGGCACATCAGTGCGAGCTGTGGCAAGAAGGATTGCTGTGTCTGTCAGCGTAGTGTCCAGAGCATGGAGGCGCTACCAGGAGACAGGCCAGTACATCAGGAGACGTGGAGGAGGCCATAGGAGGGCAACAACCCAGCAGCAGGACCGCTACCTCCGCCTTTGTGCAAGGAGGAACAGGAGGAGCACTGCCAGAGCCCTGCAAAATGACCTCCAGCAGGCCACAAATGTGCATGTGTCTGCTCAAACGGTCAGAAACAGACTCCATGAGGGTGGTATGAGGACCCAACGTCAACAGGTGGGGGTTGTGCTTACAGTCCAACACCGTGCAGGACGTTTGACATTTGCCAGAGAACACCAAGATTGGCAAATTCGCCACTGGCACCCTGTGCTCTTCACAGATGAAAGCAGGGGCACACTGAGCACATTTGACAGACGTGACAGTCTGGAGACGCCATGGAGAACGTTCTGCTGCCTGCAACATCCTCCAGCATTGCCAGTTTGGCAGTGGGTCAGTAATGGTGTGGGGTGGCATTTCTTTGAGGGGCCGAACAGCCCTCCATGTGCTCGCCAGAGGTAGCCTGACTGCCATTAGGTATCAAGATGAGATCCTCAGACCCCTTGTGAGACCATATGCTGGTGCGGTTGGCCCTGGGTTCCTCCTAATGCAAGACAATGCTAGACCTCATGTGGCTGGAGTGTGTCAGCAGTTCCTGCAAGATGAAGGCATTGATGCTATGGACTGGCCCTCCCGTTCCCCAGACCTGAATCCAATTGAGCACATCATGTCTCGCTCCATCCACCAACTTCACTTTGCACCACAGACTGTCCAGGAGTTGGTGGATGCTTTAGTCCAGGTCTGGGAGGAGATCCCTCAGGAGACCATCCGCCACCTCATCAGGAGCATGCACAGGCGTTGTAGGGAGGTCATACAGGCACGTGGAGGCCACACACACTACTGAGCCTCATTTTGACTTGTTTTAAGGACATTACATCAAAGTTGGATCTGCCTGTAGTGTGTTTTTCCACTTTAATTTTGAGTGTGACTCCAAATCCAGACCTCCATGGGTTGAAAATTTTGATTTCCATTTTTTAATTTTTGTGTGATTTTGTTGTCAGCACATTCAACTATGTAAAGAACAAAGTATTTAATTAGAATATTTTATTCATTCAGATCTAGGATGTGTTATTTTAGTGTTCCCTTTATTTTTTTGAGCAGTGTATAATGTGTTAATAAATGTTGTTCATAAATTTGAATGAAGACTCTGATTTATGTAAAATAAACTTGCACAAATAAAGTGACCATTTTCAAATCTATTATTGTGATCTTTTAAATATTGGAGATTGCCAGACATGATAAAAAGAAAATCAGTGAATTCAAGGCCCTGTGTGCTTTAGCTTTCCTCCATAATTTACTTCTGTCTTTCTACATCCCTCTGTTACCGCTATGGCCTTTGGAATGTAATTAGCAGTGGAAAAGTGATTCCCCAAGTTATCCAAACATAAATAGATGTTACCCAAACAGCCTTCTCAGGCCTTCTGCTATCTAAGTTCTCTTTAAGCACTAATAACATTAATTGTAGGATTTCAAAAGCATCCTGGACTATCCACATGTGTCATGGAATCTGTAGAAATCTTTTAGGAGGCCCAAACAATATTGGTGATCATAACAGAGATGAAGAAAGTAAACACATGTAATTCCAGGCCCTGTGTGCTTTAGTTTTCCTCCATAATTAAATGTTGTCTCTCTACAGGCCTCTGTTAACCCTGTGGCCTTTGGAATGTAATAAGCAGTGGAAAAGTGATTCCCCAGGTTCTTCAAATATAAATAGATGTTACCCAAACTATACAGGCTTTAAAAAGGAATACTATATGTCTTGATTAATAAAATACAATATAGAAATGTCTAGGGTTCCAATGGATCATCTTACAATGAAGCATTAAGGGAAGCAATGACTAACATTCTTCTCAGGCCTTCTGCTATCCAAGAAAATGCTCTCTTTGAGACCTAATAACAAATCAAAGATATTCAATTACAGTTAGATGATATGGAAGACAGAGCAAGACGTAACAATGTTAGAACAATTGGGCTCCCAGAGAACTCTGAATTCGAAGATTTAATCCAATTTACCTCTGTCTTACTGCCACAAACACTAGAATTTTCCCCACAATTACTTCCACTTGCGGTAGAGAGAGCCCATAGAGCAGGACCAAGAAGAAATTCCCCTGATGGATCTATTAGAAATAGGATGTGTTTGGTAAAATATTTAAAATTCCAAGATAAAGTAGAACTTTTGCGATAGGAAAGTCTAAAATACTTCTTTTTCAAGACTTTTCTAGCGAAACATCTTCAAAAAGGAAATTAATGGCTCCTTTCTGCACCCAGTTTATAAATAAAAGGGCTGAAAGCCAGATTGATATACCCAGCTAAAATTGCTCTAGAGGATAAGGGCAATAAATATTTATTTAATAATGTGAAAGAGGTCAAGGAATATATGGATTCTAAAGTGGCATTAAAAGTTTAATCTTCTCAGTTAGATTTTCCATAGACTTGATTTTAACTGTATGATTGTTGAGTGTTATTTGGAATGCCAGTGTTGTTGTTATGCCTTATCTGAGCGGTTTTGCTTTTTTTTTTTTTTTTCCGTTTCCCGCGTCCTCCCCCCCATCTTATACAATATAGTATTAATATGTCAATGATAACGGTATGAATAAAGATACTATACTATCTTGGAACATGGGTGGTATCTCCTCCCCGGCCAAGCGGAAACTTATTATTAGACATCTGGCTAAAGACAAAACAGATGTGGTATTTTTACAAGAGACACATCTGACCAGGCCGGAGTCTGAAAAACTCAAAACCAAATGAGTAGCACAGGTTATTGTGGCACTCTCTATAAACAGAAAATGTGGACTAGCAATATTATTTGATAGAAACCTAACATATTCTATTATTAATACTGAAGTTGATCCAGAAGCACGGTTTATGATTGTACAAGTAATAATTCATAACATTAAGTATATATTATGTAATGTATACGGCCCGAACGGGATCTCTCCTGAATTCTGGCGAAAAATGGAAAATAAATTTCCTTTTGTTAGCGAAAATCTCATAATAGGGGGGGGATTTTAATCTAATCCCTTGTCCAGTTCTTGATAGGCTTTCTGCCAAAAACATAAACAATTACAATAGAACTGCTAAAAAGTTTAAAAAGATGTGCCACAATCTTAAATTGGTAGATATATGGAGGCTTAGGAACCCTGATATGCAGGCGTATACCTGCAAATCTAAATCTTAAAACTTTTTCCAGAATTGATCTATTTTTAATATCAGAATCTTTATCTATTCAAAAATTAAGCACGGCCATTAATGACATTTCAATATCTGACCATTTCATCCCTGCATAGAACTAAGAATGGAATAACTAGATTTTTCTTTCCACGTTTTCTGCTCTACAATTTTAAATTTATATGCTGGCTAAGACAAAGGTGGGAGGATTATTTAAAGCTAAATATTAAATATTTTGATAAAAAAGAAATCTTCTGGGAAACGGCAAAAGCGGTTCTGCGGGGCGAAATAAAGGCCTGTGTATCCTAAATATAAAGAAACGGGCGGTAGAAATCCAATATACTAACCAGGTAAGAAAGACCTATAGAAAATATCTGATGGATCAATCCAGCTCTAACTGGAATATCTATACTGAAGCTAGAAAAAAATGAGATATCCTATTTAAACAAAAAGCATTGGAACAAGAAGCTAAAATTAATATTCATTTTAGGGGGTTCCACTGGTGTTCTGCGAAGAATCTTGCTAGACTTACAAAAAATAGAAAAAAAATAAATCTTATTCCAGCCATCCAAATAGGAGAGGATAGATTCAGCAAAACAGAGCAGATCTGTAAAGGCTTCTTTGATTTTTATCAATCATTGTATACTAATGTGGATAGTAGCATCAAGAGCAAGGCAGATTTCTGGCAGAGTATACAGATTCCGCAGATTTCCGAGGAAGACTCTGTCATTTTAAATACCTCTATTATGGAGGAAGAAATCTGCATGGCAGTAGACCATCTTAAACTCAATAAAGCGGCAGGACCGGATGGTATCCCGGCAGAATTTTATAAAATGATGATACAAGAGTTAAAGACTTCATTGTGCAAATTATTTTTCTTCTAAAGAACCAATGTCTACTTATTTCTCTGCAGCAAATATCTCCCTGATTCTGAAAAAAAGGGAATAAGGTCGGAGGACCCGGCCTCGTATAGACCTATTTTTGTATTGAATACAGATTACAAGCTTTTATCATCTATTATTGCTAAAAGGTTGACTATACCGCTTGAAAATATTATACATAAGGATCAAGTTGGCTTCATGTCTTCTAGAAACTCCTCTAAGCATATACAAAGTGTAAGTACCTTTTTAGATTATTGTTGGAATAGCGATAAAATGGATAAAGAGGAGATGCAGGATACTGCAATTTTAACTGTAGATGCCGAAAAGGCCTTTGATTCGATATCATGGGAGTATCTCTTTAATGCCTTAAGAAAATTTGGTTTTAAAGATCAATTTTTAGATTTTGTTCATAAATTGTATAGTTCTCCAATATCTTACTTATTGATTAATAACTCGCTCTCTGACAAAATTATATTGAAGCGAGGAACACAACAAGGTTGTCCCATGTCACCTCTTCTATTTAATATTGCCTTTGAACCATTAGCCATTAATTTAAGGGCGAAGATGACAGGTATTACATTAGGTTCTCAGACCTTAAAACTGTTAATGTATGCAGACGACCTCTTGTTGTTCCTGAATAATACTCGGCAATCTATTCCATTGATTATGAGCTGTTTTCAAGAGTTTAGCCTTTTTTCTGGCTATAGGATTAATTATCAAAAAAGCGAATTGCTATGGGTCAAAAAATCGTCACTCAGTATACAAAAACATCCATTTAGTACAGTAGATACTATTAAATATCTAGGTATATTTCTGCATTTAAACCCTAAAAAATGGTATAGTCTTAAGTTCTCTTTGCTAAATAAGATAAGATCCGATCTGGAATTATGGATATCTTTCCCCCTCTCGGTAATGGCTCGAGTTAATCTTATAAAAACAATTATTTTCCCACGTTTTCTATATCTACTACAAAACATACCTGTATTCATTCTTAATAAAGACTTGAATAAACTTAATACCTGGATGTCTAGGTTTATTGCAGGGGGAAAAAAAGTGTGGATTGCACTTGATAGAAAGATGTTAAGAAAGGAGATTTGCGGGTTTGTCCTTACCTAATTTTAAATTATACAACTGGGCAGCTATGATTAAGACAGCTATCGATTGGATTACACAGTCTAATATATTTTCTTCTTATGACATTGAAAGCTTCTTCTGTAAACCATTTTCGTTGAAAGCAATCTTACACTGTCCTATTAAAATATTACCTGCTAATATTTTGTGTCTGTCTATAGTGATGTCTCACATTGTTCGCCGACGAATAGTTCCCGGCGAACATAGCTTGTTCGCGTTCGCAACGGCGGGCGAACATATGCGATGTTCGATCCGCCCCCTATTCGTCGTCATTGAGTAAAATTTGACCCTGTATCACACAGTCTGCAGACACATTCCAGCCAATCAGCAGCAGACCCTCCCTCCCAGACCCTCCCAGCTCCTGGACAGCAGCCATTTTAGATTCATTCGGAAGCTGCTTTCTTAGTGAGAGGAGGGACAGTGTAGCTGCTGCTGATTTAATAGGGAAATTGATAGCTAGGCTAGTGTATTCAGTGTCCACTACAGTCCTGAAGGACTCATCTGATCTCTGCTGTAAGGACAGTACCCCAAAAAGCCCTTTTTAGGGCTAGAATATCAGTCTGGTTTTTTTCCCTGTGTAATCTAATTGCAGTTGCCTGCCTGCCTGCCAGCGTGTTTGTCAGGCTCACAGCGTATACTGTGTCCACTTGCCCAGTGCCACCACTCATATCTGTTGTAACAGTAGTGTAAATTTAAAAAAAAAAACTGACTGTGAAACATCAGTCTGCTAGTGTAATCTAATTGCAGTTGCCTGCCTGCCAGCGTGTGTGCCAGGATCATAGCGTATACTGTGCCCACTTGCCCAGTGCCACCACTCATATCTTGTTTAATAGTAGTGTAATTGTACATTTAAAGCAAAAAAAACTTTTTGGACTGTGAAACATCAGTCTGCTTTTTTGTGTCAGGCTCACAGCGTATACTGTGCCCACTTGCCCAGTGCCACCACTCATTTCTTGTTTAATAGTAGTGTAAGTGTACATTTAAAAAAAATGACAGGCAGAGGCAGGCCACCCCGCAGGTGCCGTCATGGTTGTGGTGCTGTGATTCCCTTTGGCCCTAGAATAATGCCCAGTGTTCAGAGGCCACGTACCATGAACTCAAAAAGTTCTGAGGACATAATTGACTTTTTAACACAGGACACCCAATCTTTTATAGCTTCCGCTCCGAACCTTGATGCACCATCCTCCTCCAGCTTATCTTCGGGCACCTCTCAAGTTACCACTCGCCCGCCTGCCGCCACCACCAACACTAACACCACAGCCGCTTCACTTGATCTGTCAGAGGAGTTATTTACACATCATTTGGAAGAAATGAGTGATGCGCAACCATCATTGACAGAGGATGTAGATAACAGTGATATGTCTCAGTCAGGCAGCATTACAGACATGGACGTACGGTGTGATGAGCATGTTGTACCCGCTGCTGCTTCCTTTGTTGATTTGTCAGATACAAGTGAAGCGGTTGATGATGACGATGCATCCTTGGATGCTCGCTAGAAGAGAAGAAGAACAGGGGGAAAGTTCAGATGGGGAGACAGAGAGGAGGAGGAGGAGACTAGTTGGAAGCAGGGGGAGGTCATCGCAAGGAGCTAGTGGCACAGCCAGACAGCATGCATCGGCACCCAGGGTCAGCCAGACGGCACGCCAATCAACGCATGCTGTTGCCACCACTAGAATGCCGTCATCGCAGAGCTCAGCAGTGTGGCATTTTTTTTGTGTGTCTGCCTCTGACAACAGTGATGCCATTTGCAACCTGTGCCAAAAGAAACTGAGTCGTGGGAATTCCAACACCCACCTAGGTACAACTGCTTTGCGAAGGCACATGATCGCACATCACAAACGCCTATGGGATCAACACATGAGTACAAGCAGCACACAAACTCAAAGCTGTCATCCACCTCCTGGTCCAGCATCTTCAGCCATGTCAACCACTGCTGTCCTCCTTGCCCCCTCTCAAGCATTTCCTGCTCATCTGCCCACAGTCAGGTGTCTGTCAAGGACATGTTTGAGCGTAAGAAGCCAATGTCACAAAGTCACCCCCTTGCCCGGCGTCTGACAGCTGGCTTGTCTGAACTCTTAGCCCGCCAGCTTTTACCATACAAGCTGGTGGAGTCTGAGGCGTTCCAAAAATTTGTAGCTATTGGGGCACCACAGTGGAAGGTACCCGGACGAAATTTCTTTTCACAAAAGGCAATCCCCAACCTGTACTCGATTGTGCGAAAGGAAGTAATGGCATATCTGGCACACAGTGTTTGGGCAAGGGTCCATCTGACCACTGATAGCTGGTCTGCAAAGCATGGTCAGGGCAGGTATATCACCTACACTGCGCTTTGGGTAAACCTGCTGACGGCTGACAACCATGGAATGCGTGGCTCTGCAGAGTTGGTGACTCCGCCACGACTTGCAGGCAGGCCTGCTTCCACCTCCTCTACTACTCCTACTCCATCCTCTTCCATAACCTCCTCGACTGAGTCCTCTTCTGCTGCTGCTGCGTCTTGCTCCACATCAACGGCACCCCCCCAGCTTCCCAGGTACTACTCCACATCCCGGATACGGCTGTGTCACGCCGTCTTGGGGTTGACTTGCCTGAAAGCAGAGAGTCACACCGGACCAGCACTCCTGTCCGCCCTGAACGCACAGGTGGATCAGTGGCTGACTCCGCACCAACTGGCTATCAGCAAAGTGGTTTCTGACAACGAAAGTAATTTGGTGGCGGCATTGAAAATTGGGCAAGTTGACCCATGTGCCCTGCATGGCACATGTGTGTAATCTGATCGTACAATGCTTTGTGCATAAGTATCCAGGCTTACAGGACATCCTGAAGCAGGCCAGGAAGGTGTGTGGCCATTTGAGGTGTTCCTACACGGCCATGGCGCACTTTTCAGATATCCAGCAGCGAAACCACATGCCAGTGAGGCGCTTGATTTGCAACAGCCCGACACGTTGGAATTCAACACTCCTAATGTTCGACCGCCTGCTCCGACAAAAAAAGCCGTTAACGAGTATTTGTATGACCGGGGTGCTAGGACAGCCTCTGGGGAGCTGGATATTTTTTTGCCACATTACTGGACGCTCATGCACAATGCCTGTAGGCTCATGCGTCCTTTTGAGGAGGTGACAAACCTAGTCAGTCGCACCGAAGGCACCATCAGCGACATCATACCATTTGTTTTCTTCCTGGAGCATGCCCTGCGAAGAGTGCTGGATCAGGCCGTAGATGAGCGTGAAGAGGAATAGTTGTGGTCACCATCACCACCAGAAAAAGCCTTATCAGCATCGCTTGCTGGACCAGCGGCAATGCTGGAAGAGGATTGTGAGGAAGAGGAGTCAGAGGAGGAATGTGGCTTTGAGGAGGAGGAGGAGGAGGAGGAAGACCAACCACAACAGGCATCCCAGGGTGCTCGTTATCACCTGGTACCCGTGGTGTTGTACATGGCTGGGGGGAAGAAGATACCTTCAGTGAGATCACTGAGGACGAGGAACGGGACATGAGTAGCTCAGCATCCAACCTTGTGCAAATGGGATCTTTTATGCTGTCGTGCCTGTTGAGGGACCCTCGTATAAAAAAGCTGAAGGAGAACGACCTGTACTGGGTGTCCACGCTACTAGACCCCTGGTATAAGCATAAAGTGCCTGAAATGTTACCGAATTACCGCAAGTCGGAAAGGATGCAGCAGTTCCAAAATAAATTAAAAAATATGCTTTACACAGCGTATAAGGGTGATGTCGAAGCACAAAGGGAATCTAACAGGGGAAGAGGTGAAAGTAATCCTCCGACTCCCACGACCACGCCGGCAAGGACAGGATGCTTTAGACGTGTTGTTGATGGAGGACATGCGGAGCTTTTTAAGTCCTATGCATCGCCACAGCCCTTCGGGGTCCACCCTCAGAGAACGACTCGACCGACAGGTAACAGACTAACTCGCCTTAACTGCAGATCGACACTCTGAGGAGCGATGAACCCCTTGACTACTGGGTGTGCAGGCTTGACCTGTGGCCTGAGCTATCCCAATTTGCGATAGAACTTCTGGCCTGCCCCGCTTCAAGTGTCCTGTCCGAAAGGACCTTCAGTGCGGCAGGAGGTATTGTCACTGAGAAGAGAAGTCGCCTAGGTCAAAAAAGTCTAGATTACCTCACCTTTATTAAGATGAATGAGGGATGGATCCCGAAGGGACTAACATTGGGTGATACATTCGACTAAAAAAGGCCTGATGAGATGAGCTGCCTTGGGCTAAAAATGGTCCACACGCTGGTGTATTTTATCTTCAAATGCCGGATGACTTGTGTGACTTATCCGCCACCAACTAGGGTTCAAGCCACAATGTTTTAGGGCACTTTCTGCCTGGGAAACCAACATCAATTTTTCTAGTGGCTGCAACAATACCTAATTTTTCAGGCATGTGTACATGCCAAATTTTTCTGGCCTCTGGTGCTGCACTGTGGCTTCAAAAACCACACCACTCATATCTGGTGGCACAGTAGATTGCACGCACAGTGCCCCAAATTTGAAGTAGGAGGACCGACCAAGCATCTTTTTCCATCTCCCGGTTCCTAAAATCCATGCCATATACACGTCCCCTGATAGGGGACCTAACAGGGATTACACTGATAGGAATAGTACTACTTAACACACCTTATAATAACGCAGAGAGAGGAGTCTGAAGAAGAGGATTCAGAGGAGGAAGGTAGCTTTGAGGAGGTGGAAAACCAAACAGCAGGCGTCCCAGGGGGCTTGTTGTCACCTTTTGGGGACCCTTGGTGTTGTATGTGGCTGGGTGGAGGAAGAGACCTTCAATGACAGTGAGGACAAGGAACGGGACATGGCTAGCTTGGTATCCAACCTTGTGCAAATGGGGAGTTTGCGATTGTTTGCGGTGCGTTAAAGGGACAGTCTAGGCCAAAATAAACTTTCATGATTCAGATAGAGCATGTAATTTTAAACAATTTTTCAATTTACTTTTATCACCAATTTTGCTTTGTTCTCTTGGTATTCTTAGTTGAAAGCTTAACCTAGGAGGTTCATATGCTAATTTCTTAGACCTTGAAGCCCACCTCTTTCAGATTGCATTTTAACAGTTTTTCACGACTAGAGGGTGTTAGTTCACGTATTTCATATAGATAACACTGTGCTCATGCACGAGAAGTTGTCTGGGAGCAGGCACTGATTGGCTAGACTGCAAGTCTTTCAAAACAACTGAAAAAAGGGGCAGTTTGCAGAGGCTTAGATACAAGATAATCACAGAGGTTAAAAGTATATTATAAATGTGTTAGTTATGCAAAACTGGGAAATGGGTAATAAAGGGATTATCTATCTTTTAAAACAATAAAAATTCTGGTGTAGACTGTCCCTTTAAACGGGGAGTTTGGTCTGTCACTGTGAAGCGGGCGTAACCCTTACACTACCTGATCGATACAACATCATACCTGATGTTTTAAAGCACGTTATTCCAAACAATTTAGCAATGTTAGGTGATTTATGCCCTTTATGGCTTAAAAACAGACTTTGCATCAACTATGTAATTTTCCATGGGAGTTTTGCCATGGATCCCCCTCCGGCATGCCACAGTCCAGGTGTTAGTACCCTTGAAACAACTTTTCCATCACTATTGTGGCCAGAAAGAGTCCCTGTGGGTTTTAAAATTCGCCTGCCTATTGAAGTCTATGGCGGTTCGCCCGTTCGCGAACAGTTGGGAACAGTTGCGTAAGTTCGTGTCCACCGTTCGTGAACGCAAATTTTTAGGTTCGCGACATCACTATCTGTCTACAGTTTAAAATATCATCTTGGCATGGCAGAAAGGTTGTATGTTGATGGAGATTGATCCAAGTTTTTCAGATTTTCTCCCGATTACAGGGAATCCACGATTTATACCAGGCATCTATAATAATGCTTTTATGGCCTGGAAGGAAAACAACCTTATTAACGTTATACAAATTTTATCCGAAGATGGACAAATGCTCTGCTTTCAAGACATAGTTAGACAATATAGGATTTCTAATAAGACTTTTTTTGCCTACTTACAACTTCGCCATTTTGTAAATAGCATATATTGCTCTATCCCTCTGTCTCAAGCATGGTCTGATATTGAGATATGTTGTTCGAGATTTATTATGGGTAATGTCTCCAGGGAGCCTTGGTAATAGACAAAATAATAAATAAATAGAAGGAAATATATTTTCCCAGATATTGATATGGATAAAATTACAGATAGTTTTATAGCCCTTAACCATTGTATAACCCCTACGTCATGGAAGGAGTCCCATTTCAAGCTGTTTAACAATTACTATATCTCTCCCTATAGAATGCATAAAATGTTCCCAAACTTGGCCTCAGAATGTCCACGTTGCACATTACTGTCAGCAGATTTGTGCCATATGATATGGTATTGTCTTAAGATTTTTCAATTCTGGCAAAAAGTTGGATTCTGGTTGTCTAACTTGTTCAATGTTAGATTTACTTTAGAATCAATCTTTTTCTTATATACTCAACATTTGAGTCCAACTCTATATGCGAATGCTGCTAATACTATTATTTTAATTGTACGTCATTTGATATTTAAGAATTGGAAATCTCGTAAGGCCCCTTCTTTCTTGTTGGCTCTTAAGGAAATTCAAGGCCATATCGTTTTTGAATCTTATCTTCAGACAGCTTCAGAAAAAAAAAAAAAAAGACATTTTTTAACGGCTGGGTAATAATAATTAAGACTTATCCGCAGGTTGTTCAAAAACAAATCCTGTCACCATTCCTGAGCTCAGATTCCTTTGCAGAGTTAGTATTGGTAAATCATTTCCCACCAGAGTGGATTTCTCTATATGGAGATATATAGGTTGTGCCTGATGGGAGGTGGGGGTCCGCTTTTTCCCTTGTTTTGTGTGTGTGTTTTATCTAAATTAAAAATACCCCAACAGTATAGCTATTTTTAAAGTGTACAATGATATATATATGCACATATAGTCTTGGATCTTTTTTCTTTTCCTTCTCACATGAGATTTAAATCAGGACTTGTTTTGTTTTTTTCTTTTGATCTATTTAAGATACACTGCAAGGTGCAATGAAAATGAGTTTTCTGATTTGTTTATTATGTTGGATTGTAAATAAATTATAAGGTGAGAAAAGGGATGGGAGGGAAGAAAGAGTGAAAGAAAAGAGGAAAGATGGGATGTATATGGAATGATAAATACTCCATCAAGAGAGGGTATTTCTAATTTTGTTAGATTATTTGTGTCCAGAATGTTTATGTTTATTTGCTGTGTTTAAAAAACCCCAGCGGTGTGTGCAGTTACACTATTGATGCAATGTATTGGCAAATTTTGTTTAATATTAATAATTTTTGTGCCTGTTTTCTTTTTTTCTTTGAAAATGCTCTCTTTGAGACCTAGTAACATATAATATATTACGTCTTAATACTGGATACAATATCTTGGTTCTCTATCTCCACAGACATAATGTGGTGGTTCCCATTAATTGTAGGATTCCCAAAGCATGCTGGACTATCCACATTTGTCATAGAATCTGTAGAAAGCTTTTAGGAGGCCTAAACAATATTGTTTATCATAACAGAGATGAAGAAAGTAAACACATGTAATTCCAGGCCCTGTGTGCTTTAGCTTTCCTCCATAATTAACTGTTGTCTTTCTAGTTGTAAACCTTCCTTTGTAAACTTTAAATTCTAAGACTTATGACTTTTATTAAAGTGTCTGCAGTTAAAAAAAGCTTGTAGTTGGGTCTCTGGGTCGAGCTACCGCTTGCCAGAGCATTGTCTAATTCCTCAGTCAAAGTAGCATTTAAAACTAACACCTCATTTTGCACATCACCCCAAAACCATAAAATTATTTTCGCACAGATTAGGATATCCGCTTTCCAGTAAGCTGTATTTCCAGAGATATTTGGATTTAAAGTTAAGGGTGAAAATGCAGTTTCCTTTGGTTCTGAAATCGGTCAAAGAAGGATTTAAAACTTGCACCCCAAAACCATAAAATTATTACATAATCGCACAGAATAGGATATCAGCTTTCCAGCAAGACCTCTGGCAAGAAAATCAGATATGTAATTCCAGAGATATTTGCATTCAAAGTTAAGGGAAAAAAATGCAGTTTGTTCAGGTTCTGAAATCGGTTAGTCGAAGTAGCATTTAAAACTTGCCCCCTTATTTTCATATCTCCCTAAAATAAAAAAAATACATAATAGTACAGAATGATATACCAGCTTTCCAGGAAGCCCTCAACTATGAAAATAGGTGCTATATTTGCAAAGATACGGAATCTGAAAACCATGGCGTGAAGAAAAAATTTCAAAAACTTGCCCCCCGCTTAAATAGGCAAAAGAGAGGCTGAGAAAGTCCCTCGCAAAACGATGTGTGCACCGCATCTTCCAAATTTTTTATTCCATCCCTTCCCTGGGACTTCACTATTACTTTGTAAACGGCTCAATCAAAAAAATGCAGCGTTAATTTTTTATAAGCAAATTTCCATTGTAACTGAGGCACCACAGGTGGAAACATTATTGTTTGCGCACATGTCTATGCCTCGTAATTCTGTGAGGAAAAAAGTCACATGGAAATTTTTTGTAATATTACTTTCCCTTGGACTTAAAAATGCAGGAATCACCCTGATCCATGATCCCCACTCATCTAGGGGGACTGCTCCTGAGGGGGATATAACTGATCCCCCCCCTTGTTGCACCATCTGAGCAGGCCCCTGATGAGGGTCCAATTTTCTCTCCAACAGTCCCTGACTCCCTCATTGTGGAAGAAGGGGTTGAGATATTGATGTGCCAGGTAGGGGATGTATACACAACAGGGACAGGTGAGACCAGACAGGGACCCCCAGTTAAGAAAGGGCCCATTCCACATAAGGGCCCTAGTCAGTCTGTTGTGTTGGGTCAGGGACCCTCCCTTACAAGGCAAAAAGCAGTAGGGGCAGAGCCCCGGATCTGGGACAGGTTTCCGGGGGGGCTGGGGAGACCTCAGATGGGGGTCCTGCCTTGTCTGAGGATCCCTCGGTCATGAGTCCATTTAAGAGGCAGAATGTAGTCTGTATAAACATTCACCTCTGGGAGCACCCCGACTGTAAGAACTTAATGGCTGCTCTCAAGGGAATGGGTTTCGTGCTGGAGGATTTCTTTGCCATCATCAGACAGCTAGGTCCCCCCATGTTCGATGCCTCCTTTATGACGGCGCAGGGGCTAGAGACTTTCTGGGAGATTTTTGGGCACCAAAAAAAATAAAGCCGTTCTTAGTTGCAGAGATTTTCTCTGTAAACCAGAAGTACCAAATATGCGGTGCACCTCCTTTACTAGGTACCGCAAACCGAATTTGGCCCGGGCGATTATGCCCTTTGCAACTGGTCTGAGAAGCTGGATGCCACTTCTGTGCGGGTGAATCTCTGGAAAAGGAGATCCCTGACCTTTAGGGAACAGATCAGCATTATCAAGACTTTCTTGATACCAGCTTTTTTGTTCATCAGCAGGGTTTGTTTTTTGCCAGCATCTCTTCACAGTCCAGGGTCATGGCCTTGTTTTTCCACATGTTGTGGGGCAACAGAGCCAACCTGGTTCATAGGAATATCACATACCTGCCCTGGAAAGAAGAAGGGCTTGACACGGTCAATCCCCTCGTCTTATTTGCTAATAATTTCTTCAAAATTAATTACGCAGGTGGTCTCCATATTTATGATCCCCCGGGGTGGGCACACCAAGTCAAGTATTGGGTGGCTCCTTTTCTTGAGGACTGGCTCAGAGGGGATGGCAGTGTGAAGAGTTTCAGGGTGCCTCATGGGCCGCTTCCGGCTTATGTGACTCATAGTCTGAAGCATCTATGAGTCTGGGGGATCTTGGCGGAGGACCTTAAGTCCCTGCCAAGGAAGCAACTGGATCAAATGGTGCTTCAATCCCATTTTCCAGCCTTGCTCAGTTTGAAAGATTGACCAAGCAATAAGTTAGATGGAGCCTTACAACAGCTCAATTCGGAAAGGGTACCACCTAAATTTAGGGATATTGCTTGGCTCTCCTTCCAAGAAAGACTCTATGTGAGGGATAACTTGAAATACCGCAACTTGGAGGATCGCCATTGTCCAAGGCAGGATGAGTGTGCGGGTAAAGTGGAGACTACTCTCCACTTTCTTTCAGAGTGCCCCTTCAACATCAGGGTCTGCAAGGAGGTTTCCTCCCTTCTTGGTGTCCCCTGCCTCTCGAGGCTCAGTTACTCGGAGTGGGTATATGGGGCGTTCAAAAGAGCACAGGGGTTTGATTTGTCCTCACGTTATCTAGTTAGTCTAGTTGCCCTTTATCATCTATGGCAGGCACGGTGTCACCTCACTATTAGACAAAAAGTCCTACCTTGTCAGGTGGTGGTGGATCTGATCACTCTGGATGTGGGCAAGATTCGGGCATATGAAAAGCTCAGGATGGATCCAGCCCATTGGCATCGCCTTTGGCGTAAAATCAGGTACCCACCTTAGGGGGGGATCCATCCTCTTTTTGGGAACTTTTCGAGGGTGTTGATTGTATCCTTATCTCCATCCTCCTCTTTACACTCCCTAGATTTTTGTTTGGTTTTTAGTAATTTTTCTGTGCGGCTTCACAACAAGTTACGGTGAGTACCTATCTTGCATAGACTCTTCGTATCGCCATGTTCCAATATCCCTAAGGTTTCCCTTTCCTATTGCTCTCCCTTCCCCCCTTTCTCTCACCTCCCCTTCCCTTGTTATATAAAATTTGTTTTTATGGTTTTGTTTATCCCCCCCTGGAAATTACCAGGAATGGACTTTTTTACGTTTACCAATACTCCAGGAATGCTTTATGTTTGCCCATATTAAATGTTTTATTTATCTCCCATATTCTCAGTTTGGTTTTGTTTATCCCCCCCTGGAAATTACCAGGAATTGACTTTTTTACGTTTACCAATACTCCAGGAATGCTTTATGTTTGCCCCTATTAAATGTTTTATTTATCTCCCCTATTCTCAGTTTGGTTTGGTTTATCCCCCCCTGGAAATTACCAGGAATGGACTTTTTTACGTTTACCAATACTCCAGGAATGCTTTATGTTTGCCCCTATTAAATGTTTTATTTATCTCCCCTATTCTCAGTTTGGTTTTGTTTATCCCCCCTGGAAATTACCAGGAATGGACTTTTTTACGTTTACCAATACTCCAGGAATGCTTTATGTTTGCCCCTATTAACTCGGGGACGTAGTGACGAAAAATAAAAATACAGGACTCTTTTGAGGCCCTGTAATTGTAATGAGCACACTTTAAATCCTTTAACGAGGATCCATTGGAGAGCAAGTCTGGTGCCAGCAGCCGTGGTGATTCCAGCTCATCCTAGTTTTGGTCTGGGGTTACCTAGGCTGCTGGACGGTGAGTGCAGGGAGTGTGTTGCTGCTTGCCCTGCCTGGGGTGCACAGGCAGGGGTACTTTTTCAGGATACACGTGGTTCAGAGGCCTACACTGCCGGGGAAGGAGGCCCTGCCATTTATTTCATTCTATGGAGCCAGCTGCGGGGGTTGGACCTGCGTCCAATGCAGCCCTGATGGAGGAGTTGTGTGTGGAGCCTGGGCCCTGTGATGTGGGGCCTGTGGAAGCTGTTCTGGAGGATGATTTGGGGCCTACAAGGCCGAAGTCTGCAGTACTGGAAGTGGAGGGGGTCTTTCCTGAGGTGCAGGCCCTCAAGATGCAGGTGAAAACTTTGCTAGGGGCCTGTGCCAAATGGAGGGACCCCCACGAATACCTGAGAACCACCAACGGTATGTCTACCACAATGTTTGATAACGATAGAGAGGACATGGGGCGCTACAGGGACATGCTCCGTGGACTTATTAGCAAGATGGAGGGTACCAAGGGGGAGCTCAAGAGGAGACTGGGTCTCTGCAAGAACGAAGCAGAATCGTCCTTATGCAGAAACAGCCTGCTTTTGACCCAGTCCCTCTTGCTCTATGCAAGCTCCCTTGAAAATACCCTGTACCTACTCCTGAGCATGTCCCCCCCAATGGGCCTGGTATCCCTTCCCACCCCTGCTGTGGAGCCTTTCTCCTATGCTTCTGCAGTTAAAACAGGAATTAAACTACAGCAGCCCAAGTTAAAGAAACAGCCCAGTTTGAGTGTGAGAATAACAACTACCAGGGATCTCCTTGCTGCTAAATCAAGGGAGCTGACCTCTCTGCGCACTAAATATAATCATACCTACAGTGCGCAGAGAGGGCCCCTCAAGGAACCCCTTGTTAAATTGAAGCGTGATGTGGAGAGTCTGCAAAGGACTTTATCAGTTTTGTTGCAAAAAGAAGCAGCTGTTTCGTCACCCTCCACAACAAGCTCCTCTATTTCCTCCTCTGAAGAGGAATGGAGACCTGAAGAGAATGCTGCGACTTTCATATTGGCAACAGCCCCCCCCCCCCCCCCGAGGGCAATGCACAGCTGCTCGCCTGTTCCCTGGAGGGAACCCCCTTACCTGGGGTGCTTCGTGCCCGCCGCAAAAAGAAAAAGAGGCCCGTTTCTAGTGATGTGGACACTGTGGTGGAAATATCCCCAGGGAGCTCCGGACCGGAAGTGCCTGCACGGAGGGCCTCTGCTATTCTGCAATCCCAGCTCACAGACCCAGCCACATTCCCGGCACTTCCGGCCGCCCCTGCCTGTACTACACTCATCAATGGCAATGTTCCTAAAGCAAGGGGTTCCGTTGTGGAGGTAATACCTGTAAGTACCCCTGTAGATGCCGTTATTCTGCCGCTATGCCCTGCCTCTCCCAACATGGCGGCGAAGCCGCTTCCGGATGGTAAGAAAACTACCAAAATGCCGCCGGGGTATTTCCGGTTCCGGCCGCCCCTACCAGTATGACATTCGGCGATGGAGAAGTTCCTGTACCAAGAGGTTCCGTTGCGGAGGGAGTGCCTGGATGTGCCCCTGCTGACGCTGTGACCCTCACTGATGTGTCGCTACGTTGTCCTGCCTCCTCCAACATGGCGGCGACGCCAACTCTGAAGCCGGGAAAAACTACCAAAATGGCCACCGGGGCACTTCCGGCCGCCGGAGCACTTCCGGTTTCGGCGGTCGGGCTGGAGGGGCCGATTGAGCTTTCTGGAACGGAGGAGGGTGACAAGGTATCCCAGGATGATGTAGTAGCTGTGGAAGAAGACGACCTGTTGCAGTATGCCTCTCAGAGAGCCGTTTCGGATGACATCTCGCCGGAGGGGGCGGAACCCCGCCCCTCTGCAGCTGCCTGCTGTGATTCTCTCACCCCTGTTTGCAGTGATGATCTGCTGGCTGCATGTATGGAAGCAGAGTCTGCTGATGTGGACTTTTAAACATGTAAAGACATTTCTGTAGTGTCTAAGGACTATGTGGCCCCAGAACTGGGGACAGGTACCCTGCATAAAACGCCAGGTGATAGTACTAGCCGTATGAAGGCCCCATCCCGAGAGCCTGTAAAATCTGCCCCCTTAGGGCCCCTGAGTAAATCAATAAACTCTGGCTCTCACCAGGGGGGGAATAGCCCCTCCAAGCCTAGGTTAGTTCAGGGTCAGGCCCCCTGCACACATGCCCCCTCATTGACCACTCCCCTAGGGTTGTAGTAAAAGATATTGGTAAAAGCAAGAATCCCCTGGCTGTCCCTGTTGCTGTCTCAGTGAAGGTACCTATCCCTCCTGTTGTCTCTACCCTTGTTGTCACTGCCCCTGTTGTCTCTGCCCCTGTTGTTCCCCCCCCTGCTTCCAGTCCCTGTGCCCCCTCTCCTTTTCAAAGCCCCCCTCCCTAAGGTTGTTCCCTCTGTGGCCCTTCCCCCTGGTACTGCCCCTTCCCAGGTGGCCTCCTTCCTGCCCCAGTCTTATGCTTCTGGTAGTGCTGGTCCTTCTGGGGTGGCCCCTAAGTCAGGCCCTGGACCTTCTGGCCTGTTCAGACCACCCCAGAGGACCCTCATGGGGAAGTACTCTGTTCCTAGAGGTAGTGCTACCGGAACTTCAACTACCATCCAGGGGTCTGGTGTCTCCTCTCCTTCAGGTTTTGTCTTTCCGGCATCTAGTCCCTTTAAATGAAGGAATGTGGTCAGGTTAGACATCGGTCGTTTGGAGAAGAGGGACAGAAGGGTAGTGGTGCAGATGCTGAAGGACATGGGCTTCAGTGTCAAGGACCTTTTTGCCCTTATATCACTATCAGACCCGTCTATGTTTGATGTCTCCTTCGTGAATGGCCCATGCTTAGACCTGTTTTGGGAGAAGTTTGAGTTGCTCAAACAAGATGTTGGGTCCCCTTGGTCTCGGGTGTCGGCGCTCCGTATCTCAATGCCCGACATCAAGAAAGCAACGATTTTTTGTAGGAACTAGAGTGTCTCCATACGAGATCTCCTGGGGGTTATTCGGCGTTATGCGGACGTCTTGGGAGACCCGGTGAAGGTCCTGGATTTGGACTCGGTCTGGTCGTGCCAATGGCATGTCCGGATCAAGCTCCACCAGGAGGGTGGCATGGTGAGGCACATCCCAAACAGTTTCTATCTAGGGGCTGACCGTGTCACCTGCTTCTACCCGGGTCAACCCAAGGCCTGTCACAAGTGCGGCTCGACTAGACATCTGAACATCGCTTGTGACACCCCTAGGTGTACCTTGTGTGGGGAGATTGGACATTCTAAAAGCTTGTGTGTGAGGATTCGGTGTAACCTCTGTCTCACCCTGGGGCATTCCTACCGGAATTGTCCGGAGGCTCTCCACAATATCGAGAGCATCTGGCAGGGTGAGACGGAGGGGATGGGGTCGCCCCCTTCCAGCGGGGTAGCTCCTCCCCCTTCGGGGGTGGCAAAGGATCTCTCACAAGTGTTGGCACCTGAGCCATTACTGTGCCAAGGGGCAGACATGGACACTTCTTTTGTTCCTGTCCCTCCCTCTGATGACCAGCCCATTGGGGTCAACTTGGCCACAGCCCGGGTACCTTTCCTTCGGGTAAAGACACCCCTGGGACTACTGCCCAGGGTGTGTGGACTACGGTGCCCGGGAAGAAAAAAGGTGAAGGAGAGGAACATACAGGCACCCCCTAAGCCTCCTAGGGCAGCCCCTACTGTACAGCCTCCCCCCAAGTCCTCCTCCATTGAGGCATCTTCTGTTTCCAACCCTCACTCTCCAAAAAAAACTCCTCCCAAACGTCCCCCTCCTACAAAACCTCCCCCCCCCCTGTCCTTCCTGATTCTTCCCCCGACAGTTCAGTTGTCCCCCCTACCCCTCCCTCTCACAGGTCGGAAAGGAGATCCGGCAATTCGAAAGTGTCTTCTCGTGACAGGTCCAGATCCCCGGTGACAGGCAACAGATATTCCATACTTGCCCCTGATTGGGACGACACCGTGTCTCTCCAGGCCCAACTGGAGGCAGGGTGGAGGATCTGGACCTGGGCGCAGAATATGAGCTGCTCCTATTGGGAGATGAGGAGTATTTACATTGAGAGAGGCCCAAGAAAAATGGCGCTGCACTTATAATAATATATACCGCGCCACAACTCACTCAGGCTCTGTGCTAGGGGCAGCGTACACGCTGCAGCTACAGCAAAGAAAATATAAGGCATGTTAAAGTAAAACCTGCAAATGTGCTCAAATTTATTGCAAGATAAAATTCTACCATAACATGTACAATTTGTTTATCTTGAATTGAAGAGAGAATAGAGACACTTGGGAGTGTTTCAGACCACAATGTGACAGGGTTGCATATTTATTCCCACACCTCTTTTCTTGAAAAGGACACGCAGGTTTTCATATAAGTACCTGAGTGCTGTGATTAGACAGCGATAAGTGCTCTAACTGGGGTCTGACCTCTGTGCTTTGTAAAGTGGTGCAAATAAAGAAATTTTACCATATTGCAGATAAAGGAGTAGAGGTGTATGAAAACATGTCCCCGAAGAAAGGTAATAAAGGGGATGGCCCTGCTAGGAAAAAAGCTAATTTGACACCATCAGTAAATACTTTCTTTAAGTCCATAGACTCTTCACAAGCTCAGACTTCATTGGGCACTGAATCCAGAACTAGAAATGACTCCTCATCCTCAGAATCTGATACAGAGAGCTTGGGTGACCACATTACAGTCCCGAAAGGATTGTTAAACTCCCTCCCATCGAAGGCAGACTTTAAATCCTTAATCCAACAAGTGAAACAATGCATACGTGACGAAATTGCTGATATAAGGAAAGACCTCAACGAGGTGGGGCAAAGGGTGGAGAAGTTGGAGGGTTCCACCCACCAAACTACAGCAATATCTAATTTTTCACACAGGTTGTCACAACAAGATAATACTATTCTTCAATTGGAAAATAAGATAGATGACCTAGAAAATAGGAGCCAACGCCATAAAATCAGGATGCGTGGCATCCCAGAAGACATATCTCAACAAGCATTAGAGCCATATGTTCAGAATTTATTTGCATATTTGATGGATGAGGGAGAGGAGTCTTCTTACGCCATGGACAGAATCCACAGAGCACTGAGGGCTAGACCAGCTGAAGATCAACCCCCACGGGATGTCATTGCTAAAATCACAAGTTATGCCAATAAAGAATCACTTATGAAGAAAGCAAGACAAAAACACCTGATAAAATTTAGGGGAGTAGATATACAATTATTCGAAGACCTGTCGACCAGAACCCTACAAATGAGGATGGATATGAAACCACTCACAAACAAGCTTCATCACCAAAATATCCCCTACAGGTGGGGGCATCCCTTCAACTTGCAAATACAGTGGAAAGGGAGAAGAGTGATATGTAACAGCCCTGAAGACATCACATCAATCTGTAAAGAATTGCATATCAAACCACCTGTGTTGCCTGATTCCACCAAGATGCAACTAAACACACCCATTCACAAAGAGCGTCCATTGCCCAAGAGGTTAGAATGGCAAAAAGTACCCCCAAGGAGGAACGACAAGAATGCCCCTCGCCAGACAGTCAAAGAAGGGATTATACAGGATCCTGCTTAAACTGTGTATAAGTATACCAATTTCTTTTTACTGTTTAACTGTTTGCGTCTCTCTCTTCCTCACAGTATATGTTGAACTGATATTAGAATGTTTGCTTATCTCTCTTGATGAAAGATGGACATGAGACTCTAGCTGTTATGAAACTAATGTAGGGTCTGATGTACCCATGAAGGACCTATATAGACTTAGCAGCAGGGGAGAAAGATTATATTATTATTTTGCACAGGATTGCGAATTCTGAAAGAGAGAGATTTTGTATGTATTCTCAAGGCTTAGTCAGGCATCTGAAAAGATTGTAGAATTTTAATTTTTACAGTTTAAATGCATAGCCCATGTAACTGGAGTGTTTCCCCTGTTTTGTAAAGCTTTATCCTTTTAAACATCTATGTGACTGTTATTTATAATACAGTTTTTTTGTTAAACCCAGGGAAGGTATGTAGTAGCCTTGAAGCCAAACACTATATGACACAGACGAGTGGTAAGTTTGTTACTTATATAAATGATGACACAAGATAAAGACTGCCAGCTACATGTAATCACTCAAAATGTACAGGGATTCAACTGCCCCAATAAAAGATCATTGGCAATGCATGATTTATATAAAAGAGGGGGCAAAATATTAATGTTGCAGGAAACTCACTTTAAAGCAAGCAGAATCCCAAAATATTTCCTCCACCAATATACACAGCACTTCCATAGTAATAATCCCTCTAAAAAAACCAATGTCGTGAGTATCCTTGTATATAAAACTGTCCCGTTTAAGACATTACACATATCAAAAGACAAAGAAGGTAGATTTCTATGCATAGTGGGCCTAATGTTCGGTGACATTGGTTAATTTATACGCGCCAAATAAGCACCAAGACACATTTATAAACACTGTTAGCAGCAAAATTCTCGAAATATTAAAGGGACCCTTGATCTTAGGGGGAGACTTAAATGTCCCTTTAGAACCTACAAAGGACTGCTCAAGCTCCAAAACCCTTCTTACACGGAAAGTTCTCACTTCCATTTGGAAGAATCTCAAAACATTATCCCTACATGATACTTGGAGGTATCTGCATCCAGACAAAAGGGATTATACCTTTTTTTCACACCCACATAAAAATTATTCGAGACTGGATTACATCCTAACCGACCACATGGCCCTTTCTTATATTAAGCAGTGTCACATAAAACACACCACTTGGTCTGATCACTCTTCAGTGGAGTGCTTTTTAAAATGGTCGACTATCCCCATTAGACCATTCTGTTGGAGGCTAGACGATTCACTACTTTTAAACCCAAAAGATTTAGAGACCTATACACAACACCTAGACACCTACTTTTCAATCAATGTCACACAGAATACTAAACCGGACATGATTTGGGAAGCACACAAGGCATACATGAGGGGTGAGTTTATTAAAGCTAGAGCGGTCAGACAGAAAGCCTCTAGGAAAATATATTCCACTTTAGCCCAGGAAGTAATGGAACTAGATTACTTGACCAAACTAAACCCCGGGGATGAAAATCTACAAAATCAGCTTAAGGAGAAAAGAAATAAACTTAACGAACACTTACACATAGAAATTCAACGGAAACAGCTATTTTTAAAGCAAAGATTTTATGGGGAGGGTAATAGAACAGGCAAGTATTTGGCAAAAGCATTCAAGAAACAACAAATGAAGACTTACATACACTCTATTGTAAATAAACAAGGGAATAGGATAGAAGACACAGTGGGGATAGCAAGATTATTCAAGAAATTTTACCATAAGCTGTAAATCTACACCCAGACAGACCACATGACAAGCATAGGGAAGCTTGCGACGAGTACCTGGCGGACATATCCCTCCCACATATAAATGCAGAGGATAGGGCTTCGCTTGAATTGCCAATAAGCCCAGAGGAAATTTTGGCTGCAATTGCTGAGATGAAACCTAATAAGGCTCCTGGCCCAGATGGGTTTACTGCCCTCTATTATAAGACATTTAAATCTCAACTTAGTCATCACCTAGCCTCGCTGTTTAATTTCATTTCAGATGGCCATGTGTTTCCAGATACCATGCTCCAAGCATTTATAACGGTGTTACCAAAGCCAGGGAACTCCTCTGATTCAACAGCTAATTATAGGCCCATATCTCTGCTGAATGCAGATCTCAAATTATATGCTAAAATTTTAGCTACTAGGATGAACAATTTGTTACCTTCCCTGCTAGACACCAACCAGGTGGGATTTGTAAAACATAGGGAGGCGAGGGATAATGTTATTAAGGTTATAACACTTTTAGAACATATTAAAAAGACCAAAAATGCCAGCAATATTCCTGTCGACGGATGCAGAAAAAGCATTCGACAGATTAGATTGGACTTTCTTACATTCCACTTTAATTAAATTCGGCTTCCCCTCTAAATTTATATACAAAATTTTTGCACTATACTCTAATCCTTCAGCACAAATCAGAGTCAATGGATCATTGTCAGATGCTTTCGAGATTAGGAATGGGACAAGGCAGGGGTGCCCACTATCTTCTCTGCTGTTTGTCTTATCCTTGGAACCTTTAGCGGTCAAGTTACGTAAAAATCCTAATGTTAAGGGGATAGATGTATTGGACCAGACATATAAGTTGGCCATGTTTGCAGACGATATCCTCATGACCCTGACATCCCCTGTAGAATCTCTGGAATTTGTTCAAAAAGAGCTCCAAGAGTTTGGAAAGGTATCTAATTTTTTGATCAACCCATCCAAATCGGAACTATACCCAATCAATATACCTAAGACACCCTGGGGGAAATTAAGACAAAAAGCCCCTTCAAAGTTAATTTAAAGTCTCTAAAATATTTAGGGGTACAACTAACAGCAGACGAGGAGCAATTGCGCAAGCTTAATTATGGTAAACTTATCAGTGAGTGTCAAACCTTGACCTCTAGATGGATGCCTAAACAGAGTATTTCATGGCTGGGCAGAATAGCGGCTGCAAAGATGACCCTTCTACCGAAGGCATTGTACATCATGCAAGCTTTGCCAGTAACGGGAGTGTCTGGTTACATTCAGAGACAGTAGAAGATACTAGTCTCATATATTTGGCAAGGGAAACACTCTAGAATCTCGCGGATGACAATGTACACCCCGCGGCAGAAAGGGGGTTTGGGAGTTCCCAATTTAGTTTGGTACAAGATGGCCATTTCGTTGAATAGGGTAGTGGACTGGTGCAGGCAAGGGGAGCACTCACATAAAAAAGGTGATAAACTTAGAAGCACAATTGTTAAAAGTACCACACATGGGTGGATTATGCTGGACCCCACCTTCAACTAAAAAATCAAAGGAAGGAAAATACCTTTCTATTTTTAGCGAAACATGGGCCACATGGACAACTTTGAGAAATAAATACCCCAATTTGTCTACTACATACTCACCACTCACGACTTTGACTTATAATAAAGAATTTGAAGGGAATAGAAGTAAAAATCTTTGCTTTCATAATGACACAAATTATTTCCGTAGTATGATACCTATCTGTGACTTAGTCAGTAAAGGGAAACTAATGACTAGACAAGAACTATTAGATCTGGGATATGACTGTTTTTCAGACTGGTTTGTGTTCCATCAAACAAGACACTATATTGTAACCCACAAACACAGATTAGACTTTATACGTCCCCTGACAACATTTGAAGACATTTGTCTCGATAGCAAGATAGAGAGAAAGGGTACCATGTCAAATATCTATCATTGCCTCCTGTCGATGCTGTTGCCACCCAAACCCACCTATGTAAATAGGTGGGAAGTGGAGATGAATGGACCAATTACACTCTCCCAATGGAAGAAGTGGGCCTATTTTACAGCAAAATCGGCGCATTGGGCAGTAGGCCTGGAAACCAACTTAAAAATCCTTACAAGGTGGTACTTAATACCCAACAAACTGAGACACATGTTCAGAAGTACTAGTAATAAATGTTGGCGAGGATGCGGGCAGAGGGGCAGTATGCACCACATATGGTGGGAATGTGTAGAGATCACCACATTTTGGAAGGAAGTTTTTGATGCTATTAGGGAGGTTGTAAATGTAAACTTGCAATTTTCCCCAGAAGTTCCCATCTTTAATGACCTATCATCTATCACATGTAAAATAAGACGCAGTCTAACCCAAATCATGATCAATGCGGCCAAAAAAACTTATTCCCAAATTTTGGAAATCCCCAACAATTCCTACGGTGGAAATGGCAAGTTGACAATATGCTCATAATGGAGAGATATTTTTATTTCTCCACAGGGAAAATGAATATGTATTATGACATTAGGTTCCTCTGGGAACAATATAGCTACGCAAACACATAGTGAGTCTGGCCGAGTTAAGAGACATAACAATCCATAGGCAGATACCGACCAAATTGGCGAATAAGATACTGAAATATGGTAGCACCATACCAGCTACAGTACAAAAGTAACGACCTCTCCCTGGGTAATGTTTTTATTGTTTTAATGTTCTAGAATTGTTTTAGTAATGTTTTAGTATTGTTCGTGTAATGTTTTATTATGGTTTGGCATAAAATACACACTCGATTTATACTTGAGTAGATCATATAACGGACTTCTGGGATATGTAAATTATTCAGGCACAGATATACTACAAGAGACGAGAACTGGCCATTAAGGGATTGTTCAGACCTGAAAAGGCCTGACAATACCGAGAGAGAGGACATTGAACTATTGAGTATGATACAAATGCTAAACTGTACCATTGTCATACTGTTGTTTGGTTTGATAACAATGTAATCATAAGTTTTGTCTATATGCCAAAAATTGCATTACCGAGTGTTGTAATTAAGCTTATATTTTCAATAAAGAACTAAAATAAAATAAAAATAAGTTTGTTGTACATGGATACTTGGTATAGTAATCACAATGGTATAGGATTGTTATCACTTTATATTTTACATTTCCCTAAGTCATGTAAAGGGTTAGATCTCAATTATGCATTAGTTTCTTGCTGTTCCAATCAATATAACCATGCCTCGTTATTAACTTCTCAGGCAGTCGCCCTCCATAAATTTCTAACATTACTGTCTCAGACCCCTGATACATTCTTATTCTTAGTTAGATACCGCATTTACCGTGCCCATATATTCTTCCCATAAGAACCGTATAGAATAATATTCCCAGTTATCAAACGTTTCTGTAACTAGGCTTGGAGGTTTGGTGCACAGATTCCTATGTGGCCTATGAAACCAACATTGGCTTCCCAAATTTTTCGTATCTGATAATTCATGCTCCAGTAACACCCACTCATTAATATGCTTGCACCAGTCTATAATTCTAGTTACTAAAGATGCCCGTTTATAATATAGTACATTTGGTACACTTAAACCACCATTATGTCTATCTCTATACATCATTTTCTTTGAGACCCTTGGCATTTTGTTCTGCCATATAAATGAGTTCACATTGTCTTGGAATTTATTTAAGAAGGCTCTTGTAAGCGGTATGGGTACTGTCTGAAATATATATAATATTCATGGCAGGATTGATTCATTTTAAAAGAATGAATACGGCCCAACCAAGATAAAATGTTTGTTCCTCCAGTCATTTATTTCTGCCTGCAACTCTTAATAGTTTCATATAATTTAGTGCAAAGAGCTCTTCCTATGTTCTTGCTATTTGTATTCCCAAATATTTCAGGAAGGCTTTTTGTATAGAAACAGAGTATTGGCTGCTAATTCATTGTAACATTTCCTCTGTCATTACCACACCTAATATCTCCGATTTTGTTGTGTTGATTTTAAAGTAGGAGTGGAGCTATATAAATTGAATTCTGTCTAATGCCTTTAATGATTCTAGGGGATGACTAAGTGTCAGTAAAATATCATCCACGTAAAGCGACAATTTATATTGAGAGTCTTGGATCTTGATACCTTTAATATCATTGTTACGTATTTTGGAAGCCAGTACTTCCATGGCAAGGACAAATAGCAGTGGGGAGAGGGGACAGCCCTGTCTGGTACCATTCCAAATGTAGATAGTGTTCGAGAGAGAATCATTAAGTTTGATCTTAGCTGAGGGTCGCATGTATAGTGCAAAGATCTTATCGATCATTTGAGATCCGAAACCAAATTTGATAAGTGAACTTCGTAGAAAAGACCAATTGAGTCTATCAAAGGACTTTTTGGCATCTATTGCTAAGAATATTGTAGGGATTTAGTGTGTGAGTATATTCCATGAGATTTAGTGCTTTCACCATGTTATCACGTGCCTCTCTATGGGGCACAAATCCCGCTTGATTAAGGTGAATTAAAATCCGGTAGAAATGTATTAATTTTTGTTGCCAATATTTTCGCATATATTTTTAAGTCTTCGTTCAACAAGGAGATAGGGCAAAAATTTGAGGGTACATCCAAGGGTCGCCCAGGTTTTGGAAGCACCGAAATGTGCGCTTCCAACATACTAGGTGGAAAATGTGTTTAATCTGTTATTCGATTGAATATTGTATGAAGATGCGGCATCAAAATAGAGGAAGTTTTCATAATATTGTACTGAAAAGCCATCTGGGCCAGGGCTCTTCCCTGAATTTAGGTTAGTAATAGCTGCTGATATTTCCCTCAGTTATTTGCTCTTCTAATTCTTTTGCTTGTTCTGTAGATAATTGGGGCAAAGCGCATCCTGCTAAATATGACGTATCCGATTGCATGTTTCTGCGAGTTTGTATAGTTTCAATATTATATAAAACTTTGCATAATATGTTTCAAATTGGGATGTCTGGAGAGGTCTTAACTTTGCTTTTGGTAGGTGTGGTCAGCTCATAAGCTTTTTAAGCTTCAGTGCTCTGGCCAATAGTTTCCTGCTTCTGTTACTTTCATAATGAAAGCGCTGTTTTAGTTTTATCGCCATTAAATTGTGTTCTTTAGTCAGAAAGTCTCAGAGGGATCCTCTAGCATTTTGTAACTAAGTATATGTTATCATTATGTGGGTCTTATGTGAATATTGTATTTGTGATAATGTATTTGAGAGATAGTTATATATTTTTGCCTGGCGTTATTCTAAATTTGTGATTTAGATTTGATAAACTCACCCCTCATGAAGCATTTATGTGCCTCCAAGACCACAAAGGGGTCGCTATCAGATTGTACATTAAATGTAAAATATTCCTTCAGGGATTCTACCAGTTTATCTGCAGAAATGGTAGTGTTTAGTATGGACTCATCTAGCTTCCATATGTAGGGATGCATTGGCACGTTTGGCCATTGGAGTTGGACTATTACTGCTCAGTGGTTTGACCATGTGGTGTGTGAAATTTGAGGACTGTATGTTTGCTAGACCGCATTGATTAGTCATGATATAGTCTATTCTGCTATAGGAGTGGTGTGGCGATGAGAAAAATGTGTAGTCTTTTAGAGGAGTGTACAAACCTCCATGTCATACAAATTATAATCTCATTAATTTCCCCAGGTACTTGGTTCCATGTTCTGAAGGTCTAGACGTAGTATTTGAACTATCCATGTGTGGATCTAGTGTAACATTTAGATCTCCCCCTAGAAAGTTTACCCCTTTCGAGTAGTCTAGGATTTTATTAAAAGGTTGTGTTTTTTTTTTGTTTGTTTTTTTAAGAATGGGAGTTGCTTCGTATTGGGTGCATAGATATTTCAGAGTTACAGGGCTTCCAAATAGGAGTCTAAACACCCCCAGGAACCTACTTTCAATGTCTGTAGTGGACTGTATGAGCTTAAAAGTGCTATCTTTATGTATTAAAATGCTAACTCCACATCTTTTAGATTCTGCTGAGCTATGGAAGTGTTGGACGTACCTCGTCCCAAAATACCTGGGTTCTTTCCTCTTTTTAAAATGGGTTTCTTGAAGGAATATATCTCCTTTTTTCTTATATAGTTTTATTAATGCTATCGACCTCTTTTGTTGGCAATTCAATCCTTTTGCGTTCTGAGATATTATATTGAATGTTTTACCCATCATAGCCATCTGAATGTATAGTGTTTAGAGAGTAAGTATATGTGTATCCTATGTATAACACTGAGCCAAATTCTTCCCAACAGTACAGCAATGACAATTTAAAATTAGAATTAAAATCAAAAACAGAAAAATAACAAACACAATCTTTTTAATAAAAATTAGCAAATTATGCCAAATGATATCTTGAAGTGTATGTAAAAGTTGTACACACAAATATATTGTTAGATCTTATCATCAACTGTTTGTCGAACCTTGAGGTGTAAACCAACATATAGTATGCAACGTTAAAACATATAGCATTATGGACTACTATTATCAGACCATTAACATAACCTTTAGTGGACATTGTTCCTTTTTAAAGGAGTGTAAAACATTTCCCCATATCAACCATTTGTGAACCTCTGTAATTAACTATAACTAGGTTATTGTATTTGGGTTGCATGAGGATTCTGCCCACAGTCTATTGCATAGTCTGCTATCAACCTGCGCAAAGCTTAGAGTCTTTAAACATTTATTCTTTATCTGTTTTATACTTTTTACTTGTCCAGACGTGTGACCAGTCCTTTTATCTCTTGTCTTAGAAAGACTTTTCCCAGCTGTGAATGGTACAGTCTGCCATTTGTTAGCATCATCTTGTCATTTTTTCCATTTTGGCAGCGGCTGCGGCTCAGAGGCAGAAATTTCAGAGGGGGGTTCAATGTCAAGGGCTGAACACAATTCTGAGACCTCTGATAGCTTCGTACATGTAAGTTTCGTATTGCCATGGAGAACATATAGATGGAAGGGGAAGCCCCATCTATATAGTATTTTTTTACTTCTTAGAAGATTCGTCAGAGGGACTTGCTCTCTCCGTCTCTGTAATATCCGCTGAGACAGGCCTGTGTAGAACTGGAGGATATTACCTCTGAAATTGACCAGTTGGTTTCTGCAGGACAAGTTTAAAAAGTTCCTCTTTTGCTCTAAATTGTTTACATTTTATTATAAATGTCCCTAGGTGGGGCCTCATCTGATGGTCTGGGCCTTAACGCCCTATGCGCCCTATCCCAATTAATCTCCATGGAGGATGCTTCGCCTCTTATATGAGCAAATAGTGCCGGTAAATACGTTGGCAGGTCTTTCGGCAATACTGACTCTGGAATTCCTCTTATACGCAGGTTTTTTCCTACGGCTTCTATTTTCGAGGTCTTTGATTTTATCGTGAAGGGACTCAATCAAATCTGCCTGTATCATGCAGGTGTCTTGTATTTGGTTCACTTCTTCTTGTATATTTGTATACTCCTCAAGAGTATCCACTCGAAATACAATTGTGTGCATTTCCTGCTTGAAGTCTGCCATCTCATCTCATACAGGTCCTTACTATCTCTGCAATGTCTTGCTTTGAGGCTGAGGATAATAAGGATGTTGGAATTTGTGAGAGAGTGAGCCTGTCACTTTTTCAGGCCTATTAGGTGACTGCGAGACTGGCGACGTCATTGCCATTGAGTCTTGCCCCGTGGAGATGGAGTGTTGACTTGTTGAGGGGGAAAAGGATTCAACTGTGGTGTCTTTCATGCTAGCTATTTTAGCAGATTTAAAAAGGTTTTATTGTTTTTTTTGGACGCCATTTTAGGCTGCCGCAAGTGTAAATACTCCAACTTTTCAGGTAACCCTCTATATGCAGGGCTTACCCTCAGTATATCTGGTCAGTTGTCATGTCTGGTTTTTATTAAGGCTATTTACTTTATCTGCATAGAGCAGAGTCTTCTCAATGCAGTTACTTGTCTGTGTCCATAATCTTTATGTTTCTCATACCATGTGGTCTGTATCCGGGCCCTTATTAAATAAAACCTTTTCCTATGTATTCTACAGCGTTTTTATTTAAAGGTGGTGTACTTTCTTTTCACTTTAGTCCTTGCTGTCAGGGTTTTTTTTTTTTTTTTTTTTTTTTTTTTATTTGCAACAAGCTTTATTGATAGAGAAAAAAAAAAAATTTGACAACATACTTAGAAGACCATTGCACAACAAAAGGAAAATAATAACATTGTGGACAATTCTCATGGACCCTAATCTTCAAGTCCGCTTCAAAAAAAAAAAAAAAAAAGCCATAAGTCGTAATGTCCAATGAAAGAGCAAAAGTCCTTTTGCGAAGTCCAAAGCTTGTGTCCTGTTTTTTTTTTTTTTCCTTTCTTAACAACAATTAAATAACAACAACAAAAAAGAAAAACATGTTATGTAATTCGTATGCAGATAATGATGCTTTACAAGATTGAAATTTCAGTATGGGAAACTGTAAAAGTCATAAAGTCATAATAGATAATGTCATAGAAAGACCCACAACCATAACAGTATAGAGCGTATTCTTGAGTGTTGCCCAATTATCCACATATCTCCCTAAACTCAGCCCCTAATGGGTGGTTATAGTAGTGTTAGTTAATTGTGGGGTGACCTCCTCGGCTCTGTAGCTATAGGTTTCCCAGTATAAAGACATTGCACAATAGAAGTCAAGTCTGTTAGTCTGAGTATAGTGGTATTTCTCAAGGGATAAAAGAAATGAGACATTCTGTGACCAGTCTTTCATAGTCGGGACAGTTCTTTGTTTCCATAGCCTCGGGATTAGCTGCTTTGCGCTGCTAAGCATTATATAAAGTAGTGTAGATTTATATTTACATTTAAGTCGTGGGGGTTTATTAAGTAGTAATGTCAAGGGGTCATACGGAATCTCATGTGTAAGGGCTTTTTGAATCTCGATATGTATGCACTTCCAGAAGGATTGGAGAACTGGACAGTCCCACCATATATGGTATAGAGAGCCGACTTGTCCACATCCTCTCCAACAGAGAGGGTCTGAGAGTCCATGAATCTTGGCAAGCCTGCTTGGGTAAAGATACCATCTGCACAATCATTTCATATTTGTCTCTGTGATGCTCATTGAAGATGGTGCTTTCCCCATGTGTTGGAAAATAACATCCCAAGTCTCAGGAGGGACTGTGAAGCCCAGCTCTGAATCCCAGACTCAAGTGTATGGCGGGAGGTCTCTAGAGTGTATGGCTATTAAGATTTTATATGACATTGAGAGAGCACCTCTTGTTGATTGCGTGGACCAGCAAAGCGTTTCAAAAGGGTTTAGGCTCCTGACTATATTAGCTCTGTCTGTGTGATGTGAGATAAAATGTGACATTTGGAGATATTCAAACCACTTGTTGAAATATGGAATGTTTCTTTCTACCAAGGAGGATCTAGGTAAAATGCTACCTCCCTCCAACACAGAAAAACATGGGAACCCTGCTGCAATGCCGTATGACCCGTCCGCCTGTGTCTGTTGACCAGGAGGGAAGTTCTTGTTATGAAGTAATGGGGTTAATGGGGAAGGTACCGTAGACACACCCTTTAAGGGTCTGGTGAGGCAATCCCATGTTGAAAATGTGTCCTTTATAAGAGAGGTGGACGATATCAGTGCACTCCTGTCTTGCTTATACAACCAACATTGCGCCCCTAGGCTCTTTGAGCCAGCTAGGTCGTGCTCGAGTTTCACCCATTCCTTGTCCTGCACATTTTTACACCAATCTATTATTCTATTAAGACTCGCCGCTTGTTGGTAGAGCATGAGATTGGGTACCCCGAGCCCCCCTTTATTACGGGGTCTATAAAGTGTAGCTTTTGCTATCCTGGGGCGTTTGTGTGCCCATACAAAGGAATTAACTAAAGTTTGTGTATCGCTAATGTACTGCTTGGGGAGACAAATAGGGACCGTCTGAAATAGATATAAAAAGCGAGGCAGGATACTCATCTTAAATGCTTGCACCCTGCCGAGCCAAGACAAACATTTGTTCTGCCAACCCTTCAGTTCTGTTCTCACAGATTCTAATAGGGTCTGATAGTTCAGCCGATATAGGGAGTCTCGTGTGCTTTGGATTTGAATCCCTAAATATTTGATAGAGGTGTGTTGTCGCCTAAACTGGTATTGTTCTGTAATTCGGTTGGTCGTGAGGTTTGAGAGTCCTACACTTAAAAATTCTGACTTTGCCATGTTAATTTTGAAGTTGGCTAGGGAGCTATATGTCTCTATTGCAGGCATTAGTGAAGAGAGTGATTGTAAAGGTGAAGTGAGTGTGAAGAGGACGTCGTCAGCATACAACGTTGTTTTATATTGGGTATCGCCTACCTGAATCCCCTGTATACCCGAGTTTTCCCTGACGTTAGCAGCTAGGACTTCCATGGCTAGGACGAACAATAAAGGAGAGAGAGGGCATCCCTGCCTGGTACCATTAAGGATGGGAAAGGGATCTGAAATAGAATCATTCAATTTAATTCGGGCTTTCGGGGTATGATATAAAGCAAAGATTTTTCCTATAAGTTTGTCTCCTATTCCGAATCGTGCTAATGTAAGTTTTAAAAATAGCCAATCTAGACGATCAAACGCCTTTTCGGCATCGATGGCCAGGAAAATAGAGGGAATGGTATGGGTTTGGGCATATTCAAGTAAATTTAGTATCTTGGTGGTGTTATCTCTTGCCTCTCTGCGAGGCACGAAACCTACTTGGTTTAAGTGGATTAATTGGGGTAGCAATTTTTTGATTCTTAAGGCTATGAGTTTGGCGTACAGCTTTATATATACATTTAAAAGCGAAATAGGGTGGAAATTTGCAGGAGAGTTGGTAGGTTTGCCCGGTTTAGGGATTACAGTGATATGGGCCTCTAGCATGGATGAGAGGAAGGGGTGTTCTTGATCGGCCATATTAAAAAGTGTACTGAGGTATGGGAGCAGGAAGGGTGCAAATTTTTTGTAATAAGAGACCGTGAACCCGTCAGGCCCTGGGCTCTTTCCCGCTGGTAATTGTTTCAGGGCCGCCGCAACTTCTGTGACTGAAAAGGGAGTCTCTAGGTCGGCTGCCTGTTCATCTGTTAACTTAGGTAGGGGGGTGTTTGTGAGGTATGCCTTTATGGTGTTCTCGTTGCCAACCAGAGGGTTGGGTCTCGGGAGGTTGTATAGTTTAGAATAGTACGCTAAGAACTGGGAAAGTATTTCTGGAGTCGTGTTAACCGTTTTGTTTGCTGGTGTTTTTAATTCATGGACAAAGGTTTTCAATTTTTTAAGTTTCAGAGAGCGTGCAAGGAGTTTTCCCGCTCTATTGCTTTCAAAATAAAATTTTTGCTTTGTCTTCAAAGCCAATGTATTAGCTTCCTGTACCAACTGGTCTTGTACCGTTTTCCTAGCTTTATCTAAATCCTCTAGGATTATAGTGTCTGTGGGGTTCAATTTGTGTTTGTGTTCTAGTCTGGCTAGGAGATCAGTTGATGTTTTAAACAGCAACCGTGCTTTTTGTCTGACATGTGCCTTATATTTAATGAATTCTCCCCTGATATAACACTTGTGGGCCTCCCAGACTATAAAGGGGTCGGTCTCGGGTATAGAGTTAAATTGGAAGTATTCCGGCAATAATTTCTCTATCTTATTTTTAAAGTCGGGGAAATTTAGTAGATTGTCCTCTAATTTCCACTGGAAAGTATTCTTTGGCGCTGAGGGCCAAACTAATTGGGAAAGCACCGCAGAATGGTCTGACCAAACTGTGTGGGAAAGCTTGGAAGTGAGAACATTAGACAAGCCTTTTTGATTTGTCAGGAGGTAATCAATTCTACTGTATGAGCGATGTGGGGAGGAAAAGAAAGTATAATCCCGTCTAGTTGGGTGTTTAAGTCTCCAAATGTCAAATATCGTCTGTTCGTACATGAGTTTCCATAGTTGCCTAAGTGTGTGTTTAGATGTGGAGGGTTTAGGGTTTGTAGTGTCCATGTCTGGGTGGATGGGTACATTAAAATCCCCCCCAATATAGAGTGCTCCTATAGTATGGTCTAAAATTTGGGCAAAATATTTTTTAAAAAAAGGGAGTTGTTTGTTATTTGGGGCATATAAATTCACTAGCGTGACAGGTGAACCGAACATTAAACCAGTCACACACAGAAACCTTCCCTCCATGTCCGAGTGTGTGTGGATCGGAGTAAAGGAGATACGCCTGCTTATGAGGATACTCACACCATTTCTTTTATGGTCGAAAGAGCTATGGAACTGTTGTGTATAATAGCTCCCAAAGTATTTAGGCTCTTTAGATTTTAGGAAGTGCGTCTCTTGTAGGAAAAGAATATCACCTCCCTTCCTACGGAGATCTAGCATAGCAATGGAGCGCTTCTGGGCGGAGTTAAGGCCTCTCACATTCTGGCTTATCAGTGTAATGCTTTTGCTGTCAGAAGTCATATTTCGTCAGTGGGAGGAGATCTGTCATCTTGTGCAAAAGTCTAAACAATGGTTCCGGACTGATGATCTGTGAGTGCATGTCTAATCTCAATTGTAACCCAATTACTGCATTTCTTGTACACAACATTAACATAATAAACAAATAATAACATGAAAACAAATAACATAATTTATGTCTTAACAAAAAGTATCTTAGAGAAAGTAACGTCATATAACGTTTATTAGTTGGGAGGAGATGATAGCCAGCTCCACCTTATGCTATATACAATTAGATCTAACAATTACCCATAAGTCACATTAACTTGACATCAATAAAGAAGAACTTGCAAGTCTAAAACCTTATGAAAAGAGTTCAAACTACAATAAAGTGGTCAATATGAGGACCCAAGTAGCCACAGCTTTAAGGTAAATACTCGGCAAAAAACAGCAGATCAGGAGCAGGAAAAGTTCAAAAAGAGAATAAAAGAAAATAAAAGAAATTTGGGTTAAGGTGTTCCCCAAAATGCTACTTTCTAGGCATACATTACCAAGTTCCCGTCCTCCTTGTTTCAGGCCCCAATAAGTGGTTCAGTAATGAATGGTTCAGTTCCGCTGAAAAAGGTCTCTTGTGTGCATATCAGGGAGAGGAGCTTGGAGACCTGTCTAAAGGGCGAGCCCTCTGCTTGGGGGCAACTTTTTGCCACAATCGTGGATCTTTCTGAGTTGGCCTTTTCTTCGGAGGTTCTTGAGATTCTTCTGTAGGCAGTCCATTAGGGACCTCAATCTCTAAGGCAGTGCAAAAGTCTCCGACGTCTTCTGTAGATTTGCAGGTTAATTTCCGATTTCCATGAAGGACGTATAGATGGAATGGGAAACCCCATCTATATAGAATCCTTTTTTGACGTAAGAGTGCAGTTAAAGGGGCTAGTTCCCTTCTTCTCTGCAAAGTTCTTTGTGAAAGGTCCTGAAAAAATTGTAAAATGACCCCACGAAACTTGACCGGTTGATTCTTGAGGGAGAGATTTAGGAGTTCCTCCTTCTCTCTGAAGTCCTTAAACTTCATGATGATATCTCTTGGTGGCGCTGAGTCCGGGGGTTTGGGCCTGAGGGCTCTATGGGCTCTGACCCAAGGGATATCTGTAGTCGGTGAGGAGCTCTTAAGGTGAGCAAAGAGGGCTGGAAAATAGGTTGGGAAGTCTTTCGGGAGCACCGACTCAGGAATGCCATGGATTCTAAGATTTTTCCTACGGCTCCGATTTTCAAGGTCCTCTATTTTGTCATGTAGATCAGATAGCAATGTGGTGTGGTGGTTTGTGACATCCTGAGTTGTATTTATTTCCTTCTGCAGGTGGTCTGTAAATTCCTCCAGTGCTTCCACTCTATTTCCCACAGAGTGCAAGTCCTGTTTTATTTCTGCTATTTCCTCACGGATGCATGAGCGGATAATATCCGCAATATCCTGTTTGGACGCCAGTGTGGAAAGGATAGCATTTGGCACAGAGGTGCTCTCTTCAGGGGCCTCCACATTATGCTGTGTTGTCTCCACTCTTTTCATAGGCGATCTGGTGGCTTCTGTATGCATTGCTGCTTTAGTTCCCGTAGGAGAGAAAAAATGGTCTACCACACTGTCCCTTTGATTAGTTATTTTCTGTGGCTTGTTTAATTTTGCAGAGCGTTTAGGATTCATGATAATAATTTATGAAGAGCTCTATGAACACACAGGGAATATTCTCATAAACTCTGCTGCAGAGATGGGGTGAAAATGATGGGTGACTATCCCAGGATGGTTTTATGTTAAAGATTGAAGCTATATAGAGAAGCAATAGCCTGGGCAAAGGATATCCAGGGGAGAATACAGTGATAAAAGCTCAGTCCAATGTTCAAGCTGTGGGACATTGAATTGATAACGCAATGATAGAACTGTAACGCATAGTTGTAGAAGGAGAGGATGCACTTAAAATGTCTTTGTTTTTTACTGAGTTTTCAACTCCAGCTGAACCTTTCTCCAGCAATCCTCCCTCTTTTCCTTCTGGTCACCCCCCGGTACTCAGCCGTTTGCCAAGTGTGTCACTCTGGTTAGATATATGCTGCAGCAGCAGCGTTAAACTGTTTAGAGTTCCCCCTTACCACGTGGGTAATATGGCTGCCTGTGATGAGAGGACAAGAGAGTCCGGTGGCGTGTGAGTGAGATATCAGTCGTGGGGCAGATGCGGGAGGGTACACCGTCTGTTGTTGCAGATTACCTGTGGTTTTCTTTTCCGGCAAGTTGCGCATCAGCTTTATCCCCTTTCGCTGCTGGAATCCTCTGTAGTCTGTGGCGCTGCAGCGCTCCGGGGAGTACAGAGTGCGGCACGGGCCGTGCGGTTAATACCGGCCCCGTAGCTTAGATGGGTGAGCTATGAGCTCGAACTCTGCTCCCAGCCTTCTTATGTGGGTAACTACCGAGCCCCCATGAAATAGACTGCAAGCCAACAGGAATATGAACTTATGGGGTTATTTTATTGGAGCTGGATTCCGGAGCTATGGTGTTAAGCAGCCATCTTGGCTGCGGCCAGCTCCGCCTCTCGCTGTCAGGGTTTTATTCCTTTTTTTTCCCGTTAAGCAGGCGAAGGATTATGTACCCATCTTAGTTACTGCTGCCTGCTTTTTAATGTTAGCTGCGTCACAGGTTGTCCGATCAGTCAGCCAGTTCACATTAGTTTGAGCTAGAGCCCGCAGATTACCCCCAATGCCTTTTACTTAAGTGTAGTTTTTTTGTTTTTTTTACTGTGATCTGTTGCACTCTGTTTTCCGGTCTTATAATGGTGCCCCTCTTCTGCTTGTTTGTGGATTTTTTTTTCTGCCCTCAGAGTGATTTTTTGTTTTAGGGCTAGTCTCTGTTCATTCCGGTGTCCAGGCACTGCTCTCAGGTCCTATTCTCTGATCGCTATTAGTGATGTCCCGAACTGTTCACTGCGAACATAGCTTGTTCGCGTTCGCCGCTGCGGGCGAACATATGCGATGTTCAATCCGCCCCCTATGTGTCATCATTGAGGAAAGTTTGACCCTGTATGTCACAGCCTTCTGACACATTTGAGCCAATCAGCAGCAGACACTCCCTCACAGACCCTCCCATCTCCTTGGCAGCAGCCATTTTAGACTCATTACGATCTTGCTTACTTAGTGAGAGGAGCTTTAGTGCTGCTGCTGCTGCTGACATTATAGGGAAATAGATAGCTAGTGTATTTAGTGTCCACTACAGTCCTGAAGGACTCATCTCATTCCTGCTGCAAGGACAGCACCCCAAAAAGCCCTTTTTAGGGCTATAACTTCAGGGTTTTTTTGGGGGGTTTTTTCTTTGTATTTTTATTTGCATTTGCCTGGCTTTCAGCCTGTGTGAGAGGCTCACAGCATATACTGTGATTAGTGCCACCACTGATATCTGCTTAACAGTTTAAATTTAACCAACAAAAATTTGAAATTATTTTGCTAGTGTAATTTATTTTCATTTTCTATCAGGCCTGTGTCTCTCAGGCTCACACAGCATATACTGTGGTTCATTGCTCTGTGCCAGCCACCACTCATATCTGCTTAACATTATTTTACATTTTAAATCATTTTGCTAGAGTAATCTAATTTCATTTTCTATCAGGCCTGTGTGTTTCTGACTTACAGAGCATACTGTGGTTAATTGCTGCCCTACCTAGGCTAGCAGCCACGACTCATATGTGCTTAACATTTTTTTAAATATAAAAAAAAACCTTTAAATCATTTTGCTATTGTAATCTAATTTTCTTTTCTATCAGGCCTGTGTGTTTCTGACTTACAGAGCATACTGTGGTTAATTGCTGCCCTACCTAGCAGCCAGCCACCACTCATATCTGCTTAACATTATTTTAAATTTAAAATAAAAACTTTTAAATAATTTTGCTAGTGTAATCTTATTTCATTTTCTAACAGGCCTGTGTGTTTCTGACTTACACAGCAAGCATACTGTGGTAAATTGCTGCCCTACCTAGCAGCCATGACTCATATCTGCTTAACATTATTTTAAAATTTTCAAAAAAAACATTTAAATAATTTTGCTAGTGTAATCTAATATCATTTTCTATCAGGCCTGTGTGTGGCCTGTGTGTTTCTGACTTACAGAGCATACCGTGTTTAATTGCTGCCCTACCTAGCAGCCACGACTCATATGTGCTTAACATTTTTTGTAAATTTAAAAAAAACAAACTTTAAATCATTTTGCTATTGTAATCTAATTTCATTTTCTATCAGGCCTGTGTTTATTTCTGGCGTACTCAGCATACTGTGGTTAATTGCTGCCCTAGCAGCCACGACTCATATCTGCTTTACATTATTTTAAAGTAAAAAAAAAAAAAAGTTTAAATCATTTTGCTAGTATAATCTAATTTCTTTTTCCATCAGGCCTGTGTGTTTCTGGCCCATATCATATAGTGTGACACAGATTAATAGCTCTTTTTTCCACCACTTATATCTGGTGTAACAACATTAGTCTAAATTTAAAAAAAAAAAAAAAAAAAATTTACATCAGTCCTCCTCTAGTGTTATTTAATTTTAGTTGCCGTGCCAGCCTGTGTGTCAGGCTGCCAGCATATACTGTGCCTACTTCCATCCTCAGTGCCAGTCCACGGCTCCTATCTGGTGTAACATATTAAATTTTGTAAAAAAAAACCTTTTACATCAGGCTTCTAGTGTTATTTAATTTTAGTTTACAGGCCAGCCTGCCACCACTAGTGCCAGCCTGTGTGTCAGGCTGCCAGCACATACTGTGCCTAGTTCTATCCTAAATGCCATTACTCCAATCTGTTGTAACATTTTTGTAACTTTTTTAAAAACAAACTGTTACATCAGTCTGCTATTGTTATTTAATTGCAGTTGCCTGTCTGCCAGCGTGTGTGCCAGGCCCACTTGCCAACTAGTGCCACCAATCATATTTGTTATAACAGTAGTTTAAATATTAAAAATAATAATTATTTGACTGTGAAAGATCAGTCTGCTAGTGTAATCTAATTGCAGTTGCCTGCTTGCCAGCGTGTGTGCCCGGCCCACTTGCTGCCAACTATTGCCACCAATCATATTTATTATAACTGTATTGTAAATATTTAAAATAAATAATTTTTGGCCTGTGAATCATCAGTCTGCTAGTGCCATTGAATTGCAGTTGCCTGCCTGCCTGCCAGCGTGTGTGCCAGGCCACTTGCCAACTAGTTACACCAATCATATTTGTTGTAACAGTATTGAAAATAATTTAAAGCATAACTTTGACTGTGAATCTTCAGTCTCCTAGTGCCATTGAATTTCAGTTGCCTGCCTGCCAGCATGTGTGCCAGGCCCACTTGCCAACTAGTTACACCAATCATATTAGTTCTAACATTATTGTAAATATTTAAAATAAAAAATTCTTAGACTGTGAATCATCAGTCTGCTAGTGCCATTGAATTGCAGTTTCCTCCTGCCTGCCAGCATGTGTGCCAGGCCCACTAGCCAACTACTGCCACCAATCATATTTGTTGTAACAGTATTGAAAATAATTTAAATCATAACTTTGACTGTGAATCTTTAGTCTCCTAGTGACATTAAATTTCAGTTGCCTGCCTGCCAGAGTGTGTGCCAGGCCCACTTGCCATTTCCAACTAGTGCCACCAATCATATTTGTTCTAACAGTATTCTCAATTTGTTTTTACAAAAAAATTTTGGACTAAGAAGCATGACTCAGCTAGTGTAATCTAATTGCAGTTGCCGAACCTCCCAGCGTGTGTGCCAGACAGGCCCACTTGCCAACTAGTGCCACCAATCATATTTGTTGTCACAGTACTTTTAATATTTAAAAAATAAACATTTTTGACTTTGAAACATCAGTCTTTTTTTGGTTGTCAGACTCACAGCGTATACTGTGCCCACTTGCCCAGTGCCACCACTCATAATTTGTTTAATAGTATTGTAAGTGTACATTTTTAAAAAAATGACAGGCAGAGGCAGGCCACCCTGCAGGATCCGTTGTGGTGCTGTGATTCCTTTAGACCCTACAAATATGCACATTGTTCAGTCGCCGGTTGCCAGGGGGGACGCGAAAAGTTCTGAGGAGGACCAAGTTGAATGGCTAACAGGACACCCAATCTTCTACAGCTTCCGCTCCTAGTCCTCCTAACCTTGACGCACCATCTACATCCAGCTGTGCTTTGGGCACCTCTCAAGTGACCAGTGCCACTCGCCCGCCTGTCGCCACCACCAACACTAGCACCACAGCAGCTTCACTTGATCTGTCACAGCAGTTATTGACACATCAGTTGGAAGAAATGAGTGATGCGCAACCATCATTGACAGAGGATGTAGATAACAGTGATATGTCTCAGTCAGGCAGCATTACAGACATGGAGGTACAGTGTGATGATGATGATGTTGTACCCGCTGCTGCTTCCTTTCTTGATGTGTCAGATACAAGTGAAGTGGTTGATGATGATGTGTCGGTGGATGTCACGTGGGTGCCTGCTAGAAGAGAAGAAGAAGAGGGGGAAAGTTCAGATGGAGAGACAGAGAGGAGGAAGAGGAGACTAGTTGGAAGCAGGGGGAGGTCATCTCAAGGAGCTAGTGGCACAGTCAGACAGCATGCATCGGCACCCGGGGTCAGCCAGACAGCACGCCGACGACCATCAACGCATGCTGTTGCCACCACCAGAATGCAGTCATCGCAGAGCTCAGCAGTGTGGCATTTTTTGTGTGTGTCTGCCTCTGACAACAGTGATGCCATTTGCAACCTGTGCCAAAAGAAACTGAGTCGTGGGAAATCCAACAGCCACCTAGGTACAACTGCTTTGCGAAGGCACATGGTCTCACATCACAAACGCCGATGGGAAGAACACATGAGTAGAAGAAGCACACAAAATCAAAGCTGCCCTCCTCCTCCTGCTCCAGCATCTTCAGCTACGTCAACCACTGCTGTCCTCCTTGCCCCCTCTCAACCATCCTCCACTGAGTCTCTCTTACGTAGCAGTTCCTGGTCATCTGCCCACAGTCAGGTGTCTGTCAAGGACATGTTTGAGCGTAAGAAGCCAATTTCTCAAAGTCATCCCCTTGCCCGGCATCTGACAGCTGGCTTGTCTGAACTCTTAGCCCAACAGCTTTTACCATACAAGCTGGTGGAGTCTGATGCTTTAAAAAAATTTGTATCTATTGGGACACCGCAGTGGAAGGTACCTGGCAGAAATTTCTTTTCACAAAAGGCAATCCCAAACCTGTACTCTGTTGTGCGAAAGGAAGTAATGGCATGTCTGGCACACAGCGTTGGGGCAAGGGTCCATATGACCACGGATAGCTGGTCTGCAAAGCATGGTCAGGGCAGGTATATCACATACACTGCGCATTGGGTAAATCTGCTCACGTCTGACAAGCATGGAATGCGTGGCTCTGCAGAAGAGTTGGTGACACCGCCACAACTTGCAGGCAGACCTGCTGCTACCTCCTCTACTCCTCCTACTCCATCCTCTTCCATAACCTCTTCCTCGGCTGAGTCCTCTTCTGCTTCTGCATCTTGCTCCACATCAACGGCACCCCCCAGCTCCCCAGGTACTATTCAACATCCCGCATACGGCAGTGTCACGCCGTCTTGGGGTTGACTTGCCTGAAAGCGGAGAGTCACACCGCACCAGCACTCCTGTCCACCCTGAACGCACAGGTGAATCAGTGGCTGACTCCGCACCAACTGGAGATTGGCAAGGTTGTTTCTGACAATGGAAGTAATTTGGTGGCGGCATTGAAATTGGGTAAGTTGACACATGTGCCGTGCATGGCACATGTGTGTAATCTGATTGTACAAAGCTTTGTGCATAAATACCCAGGCTTACAGGAGGTCCCGAAGCAGGCCAGGAAGGTGTGTGGCCATTTCAGGCGTTCCTACACGGCCATGGTGCACTTGTCCGATATCCAGCGTCGAAACAACCTGCCAGTGAGGCGCTTGATTTGCGACAGCCCGACACAGTGGAATTCAACACTCCTAATGTTCGACCACCTGCTCCAACAAGAAAAAGCTGTTGAGTATTTGTATGACCGGGGTGCTAGGACAGCCTCTGGGGAGCTGGGGATTTTTTTGCCAAATTACTGGACGCTCATGCGCAATGCCTGTAGGCTCATGCGTCCTTTTGAGGAGGTGACAAACCTTGTCAGTCGCACCGAAGGCACCATCAGCGACATCATACCATTTGTTTCCTGGAGCGTGCTCTGCGAAGAGTGCTGGATCAGGCAGTAGATGAGCGTGAAGAGGAAGAGTTGTGGTGTCCATCACCACCAGAAACAGCCTTATCAGCATCGCTTGCTGGACCTGCGGCAATGCAGGAAGAGGATTGTGAGGAAGAGGAGTCAGAGAAGGAATGTGGCTTTGAGGAGGAGGAGGGGGAAGACCAAGCACAACAGGCATCCCAGGGTGCTCGTTGTTGTCACCTCTCTGGTACCCGTGGTGTTGTACGTGGCTGGGGGGAAGAAGATACCCTCAGTGACATCAGTGAGGACGAGGAACGGGACATGATTAGCTTGGCATCCAACCTTGTGCAAATGGGGTCTTTCATGCTGTCGTGCCTGTTGAGGGACCCTCGTAAAAAAGCTGAAGGAGAACGACCTGTACTGGGTGTCCACGCTACTAGACCCCCGGTATAAGCATAAAGTGCCTGAAATGTTACCAAATTCCCGCAAGTCGGAAAGGATGGAGCATTTTAAAAATAAATTAAAAACTATGCTTTACACAGCGTATAAGGGTGATGTCACAGCACAACGGGAATCTAACAGGGGAAGAGATGAAAGTAGTCCTCCTCCCACGACCACAAGGACAGGACGCTTTCCTGACGTCTTGTTGATGGAGGACATGCGGACCTTTTTAACTCCTATGCATCGCCAGAGCCTTTCGGGATCCAGCCTCAGAGAAAGACTCAACCGACAGGTAGCAGACTACCTAGCATTAACTGCGGATCCCGACACTCTGAGGAGCGATGGACCCCTTGACTACTGGGTGTGCAGGCTTGACCTGTGGCCTGAGCTATCCCAATTTGCAATTGAAATTCTGGCCCGCTTCAAGTGTCCTGTCCGAAAGGACCTTCAGTGCAGCAGGAGGTTTTGTCACGGAGAAGAGAAGTCGGCTAGGTCAAAAAAGTCTTGACTATCTTACCTTTATTAAAATGAATGAGGGATGGATCCTGAAGGGACTGACATTGGGCGATACATTTGAGTAAAAAAGGCCTGATGAGATGAGCTGCCTTGGGCTACAAATGGTACACACGCTGGCTTTTTTTTTCTTATAATGCAGGCTGACTTGCGTGACTTATCCACCAACAACTAGTGTTCAAGCCGCAAGGTTTTAGGGCACTTTCTAACTGTTCCATCTATGCCATACCTGTACTCTATTGTGCAAAAGGATGCCATAAGTGGTGTTTCATGCTGTTGTGCCTGTTGAGGGTCGTGGCCCATTGTATAAAAAGGCTGAAGGAGAACGACCTGTACTGGGTGTCCAAGCACATTTTTTGTTCAATATTCCCAGTTCCTCTAAATTATCTCCGGGTTCCTCAAATCAATGCCATATCTGTAATCTATTGTGCAAAAGGATGGCATATGTGGTGGTTTTTAAAATGGATGCTATACCTGTACTCTATTGTGCTAAAGGATGGCATATGTGGTGTTTCCTGCTGTTGTTTCTGTTGAGGGTCCTGGACCCTGTTATAAAAAGGCTGAAGGAGAATGACCTGTACTGTACTGGGTGTCCAAGCATGGTTTTTTTGTTCAATTTCCCGGTTCCTACAAATTATCTCCGGGTTTCTAAAAACAATGCCATACCTGTACTCTATTGTTCTAAAGGGTGGCCTATGTGGTGTTGTTTCTGTTGAGGGTCCTGGACCCTCTTCTAAAAAGGCTGAAGGAGAACGACCTGTACCGGGTGTACTGTCCAAGCATCTTTTTCCATCTCCCGGTTCCTAAAAATTATCTCTGAGTTTCTAAAATCAATGCCATACCTGTACTGGATTATTCAAAAGGATGGCATATGTGGTGTTTCCTGCTGTTGTTTCTGTTGAGGGTCCTGGACCCTCTTCTAAAAAGGCTGAAGGAGAACGAAGTGTACTGGGTGTACTGTCCAAGCATCTTTTTCCATCTCCCGGTTCCTAAAAATTATCTCCGGGTTTCTAAAATCAATGCCGTACCTGTACTCTATTGTTCAAAAGGATGGCATATGTGGTGTTTCCTGCTGTTGTTTCTGTTGAGGGTCCTGGACCCTTGTCTAAAAAGGCTGAAGGAGAACGAAGTGTACTGGTTGTCCAAGCATGTTTTTTGTTCAATTTCCCGGTTCCTAAAAATGATCTCCGGGTTCCTAAATTGGATGACATACCTGTACTCTATTGTGCAAAAGGATGGCATATGTGGTGTTTCATGCTGTTGTTTCTGTTGAGGGTCCTGGACCCTCGTATAAAAAAGCTGAAGGAGAACGAAGTGCACTGGTTTTCCAAGCATCTTTTTCCATATCCCGGTTCCTATAAATTATCGCCGGGTTCCTAGAATCAATGCCATACCTTTACTTGATTTTTCTAAATGAGGGAATATGTGGTCTTTCATGCTGTTGTTTCTGTTGAGGGTCCAGGACCCGCATCTAAAAAGGCTGAAGGAGAACAAAGTGTACTGGTTTTCCAAGCATCTTTTTCCATATCCCGGTTCCTATAAATTATCGCCGGGTTCCTAGAATCAATGCCATACCTGTAATTGATTTTTCTAAATGAGGGAATATGTGGTCTTTCATGTTGTTGTTTCTGTTGAGGGTCCAGGACCCGCGGCGAAAAAGGCTGAAGGAGAACGAAGTGTACTGGTTTTCCAAGCATCTTTTTCCATATCCCGGTTCCTATAAATTATCGCCAGGTTCCTAGAATCAATGCCATACCTGTACTTGATTTTTCAAAATGAGGGAATATGTGGTCTTTCATGCTGTTTCGGTTGAGGGTCCAGGACCCGCGGCGAAAAAGGCTGAAGGAGAACGAAGTGTACTGGTTGTCCAAGCATCTTTTTCCATCTCCCGTTTCCTAAAAATTATTTCCGGGTTCCTAAAATGGATGCCATACCTGTACTGGATTGTTCAAAAGGATGGCATATGTGGTGTTTCATGCTGTTGTTTCTGTTGAGGGTCTGGGACCCTCGTATAAAAAGGCTGAAGGAGAACGGAGTGTACTGGGTGTCCAATCATGTTTCTTTTTAAATTTCCCGGTTCATAAAAATTATCTCCTTGTTACTAAAATCGATGCCATACCTGTATTCTATTGTTCAAAAGGATGGCATAGGTGGCGTTTCCTGCTGTTGTGTCTGTGGAGGGTCCTGGACCCTAGTCTACAAAGGCGGAAGGAGAACGACCTGTACTGGGTGTCCAAGCACGTTTTTTGTTCAATATTCCCGGTTCCTCTAAATTATCTCCGGGTTCCTCAAATCAATGCCATACCTGTACTCGATTGTGCAAAAGGATGGCATACGCGTTGTTTCATGCTGTTGTGGCTGTGGAGGGTCGTAGGCCATCGTATAAAACGGCTGAAGGAGAACAACCTGTACTGCCTTGCTGCTCCTTTTAGGCAGGCCATCTCTTTGCATACATGCCCACAGACTCTGTAACAGATGCCTCTTTTAGGGAGAGGTGCAGACATAATGCAGGGTCAGAACCTCTGTCTGCAACTGATTTACTTAATTGTGCAAAAGGAAGTAACCTTACCATGGTTCCCTGACCGCACGTCTTGTTATATTTTGGTGAGGGTAATCATGATGGCCATGTAGACCTCCCCCGAGAGGTGGCAGTAACAGGGATGAAAGTGCTAAGAATAGTACTACTTTACACAACCAAGTTAGCCATGGGTCCCAGTCCAAGAACGCATGTCTTGTTGTTTTATTTGGTGCGACTAATCATCCAGGCCATATAGACCTCCCACCATTAGGGGTTGTAACAGGTATTAAACTAATAAGAACAGTACTACCGAAATAAACCTAATGAACATGGTTTCAAGAGCCAAGGTTTTATTGTTGTACTTTGTTAGGCTAATCATGATGGCCATGTAGACCTCCCCCGATAGGGTGAGTAACAGGTATTAAAATGCTAAGAACAGTACTACTTAACACAACCTTACCATGGGTCCCAGCCACATGTTTGGTTGTTATTGTGGAGTTATAAAATCATGATTAGAAAAAATATACAATTTCAAAGAAGAATTACACATTAAATATGTTATTCATAGATAAAACATTTAGATATAAATTAAGATATAGAATATGGAATAAAGAGTTATAAATTAAATTAACTTAGATAGGATTAGTCAGTTTAGTTAGTAATGAGTTAAATGCTGTTTTAAAGACAATGCATTTAAAACGGTGACATTTACATTCAGTTGCTGTTGTCAATCAAAACACCTATACTGCTAGCTAGACATAGTATTATTAACACTCTAATGCACTGCGCATGAACAAGTTAAAATAGTATTTTCTATATGTCAGCCAAAATTATAAAGTCTTTTAAGGAAGTTTAAATATATATGGTATGCTTTGATTTCATTGGCTTAAAATGTGTATATAAGCTTTGCTTTTGTATAAGGCTATTGTTATCCTCAGCCTTCAGATCTCGAGGTATGTATTAATCTTTTTTGTGATTAATAAATGATTTATGTCAACTAATATTTGATAAATATGAGTATTAATTTAATCTGTTAGATAACCCAGATTAAATATTTGTCTATAGTTAGGGTTTTGTCTAGCCAAGGCATATAAAGTCATATTAAAATAAAGAATAATTCTTACAAGCATCTCATTTTTATCCTATTTTGCGAGAATCATACATATACATCTGTTGCTAAACACTCATTTAGTGACAGCCCTTAGGCAGAGGTATATACGACACTTTGGGGGCATCGTCCTGTGGGAATTTGAAACCCTTGGACCATTTTGCATTCTCAAGCTGGACTTTGAACACTGTGTTTGTGTCTGCTGCTGCTTGATGCTAAGTAACATTCTTTTTTTATCAAATAGAGTTAAATTATGGCTGTGCACACCATGAATTTTGACTTAATTGACATAGATCAGAGATTCACCCCTGTATTGTATAATCTCCCTCATGTGTTTCAAGATTGTGTAATTGCTAGTATAAAAAAGCACGGTGGTCCTTTTAAAATGCAAGATGCTTCAGAGCCTGCTTTGCATGAATGGTTGAATTAAGAAAGGAAAAATATTGCAGGGACTATTAGATACCTTACTGCAATCTTTGTGTTTAAATGAGCAATTACATATTAATTATAATCTGCAGGCATCTTTTAGATTCCTTAAATATACAGTTAGAAGACAGTAGGACACAGAGTATGTTATCAGCACATACATGTGGTCTTCTGAATGATAAACTTTCTACATTAGAAAATACTAATACTTCTCTTGAAGAAGTTGTTGAATCTTTGCAAAATTTGCGACAAACCTCTGCAAATGTTAAATTCTCTGATAGTACATATGGCAGTGGTATTTTTATGTATTGTACTAAACAAAAAATGTTTTTATTCAAATTGGTACTTTAAATACTGACCTTCCCCATAGTTTGAAACAAAATGAGAATGTGTTTTTAGACAATTCAGATGCATGTGTTACACCATCTGCTCCTCCCTTGTATAAAAACACATATTCAGACTTTCACATTTCTGAGACTATTCCAGTATTTCCTCTGGCACGCCCTCCTGCTTTATCAGAAAATGAGGTAATCTCAGCTGAAAAGTTACAATCTCTAATGGCCCATTATGATAAAATATGATGATATGGAGATTGATTTGCATAAGGCAAAAGGGTCTCTGGGTAAGGAAATAAATGTTAATTCAGACTTAGAACGTCAATTACAAGCTTTATCTCAGGAACCGATTTCTGTTAAAACTGCAACTGACAGATATAAAACTGATTTTGCTAACCTGAGACATATTTATGATGCTACATTAGAAAAATCTGACAAATTGTTACAAGAAATAATTTCTGTTAATTCTGTAAATGAAAACTATAAAACTGAGTTTTCTAACCTAAGAAATGTTTCTAATGCTGAAATAGGAAATACTGACAGATTTGTAAAGGAACAGCTGCTCTTAGTTCCCTTTTCACAGTTGATTGATAGATGCTGTAAAAAGCAGTTTGCTGTGACATAGGTTTTAAGTTACAAAATGAATCCTTTACATTGATTCTCTTCCTAAATGATTTTTTGTAGTCTATTTCAGGAACAACAAAGTGATTTTAACATCTTTTTTCTTAGACTACAGTGGTTTGTATATATGTAAATATGCATGCTATGCTATTAAAATTGTGTGAAAACTAAGAAAGCATGACAAATGAAAAAAAAAAGTTTCTTTATGAAGAATAAAAAAAATTGTTTATTTTCAGGTATATATATTTATAAATTGTGAATCCTCAGTTTGTTCAAAGTTCTGCCTTCAACTGTGATAGGATTTGAACAACTATACTGTGAATGACACTGCTATAAAAGTATCAAAAGAACCAGTCTTGGAACAGTTTGTTATTTGTTTGAACAATTCCTACACTCTAAGACTACCTCATATTATGCCTGTTATATTTATGCTTATAGCTTTCATATAATTGTTAAGTTGTCTAAGAAAATACATATATATTTTATTTTAGTTAATATATTTTCTTGGACTATAAGGTTGCCTGACATATTTAAGCCATATTATATTTTTATTATATTATCCCCACATAGTTTATTCTAACCATTTAATAGGTTTTATTTAAAAGCATGTGCATGTTGTTTTTTTACTGTAATGCTTATCTGTTTTTGCTATTCTAATATATTTGTTTCCCAAATAATTCATAATAAAATAAGGAGTATAACACAGAATGATAATTCTACTAAAAAATTTGATCAGCCTATGTTTCTTAAATCTCACTCCACAGCTGATACTAGTTTAATGACTCTGATGTTATCAAATTTTAATCGTCTTGTCCTTTCACCTTCAAGACCTATTTATCATATTTCCCATCCTATTTCTCCTCAGTTTGTTGCACTTTTTGTTGCTAGTGTGAAGAAGTTTGATTATTTACAAGAATGGTATATTAATGCTTCTCATCTTATTATTCCAGGATATGGTGGCATACCCCATATAGGAAAGAACATCTGTCTCCTATGCAGTATTGATTTACTTTCTTCTCCTGCAGGAATTCTACATGATGATAAACAAGTTCCTTTGGTTATGTCAGATAATATTTTATCTTGTGATACAAGTAGCACAATAGATTTCTCTAATGTTTCTTATATACCTGCTACTTTATTAATCATTTGAATCCTTTTGATTCTGTAGGATTATGGCAATGTATGGACCATGGTATTTCCCAATTTTCTGTTCATATTAGTATATTTGTACATACTACTACTTCACTTCCTTTGTCTAAACCTATACCTACCTCCTTAGATAAATCTTTTCATGAAGGTGATCCTATTCAGGTACGTTTGGATTCTGCGACACAAGTTGCTTATGATGTTGAATATTGTTTAGTTACTTGGCATCTTCAATTGTCAAGGTGGATGGTTTCTACACAATATTCAAACTGCACTCCCTTTGTGTCTGTACAAGAAAAATCATTCCAATGGTGGTTTCATGAAAGTTTATTGCAAAATGTTTCTCTTCGATCTAATCATAGACCTAGGAGAGATGTACTTGCGACTGGCTTGGGAGCATATGGTAGTATGATTGGCTCTACTGCACAAATAAATTCTGAAATATTAAGATATAAATTAGCAAATCTTGCCTCATGCAGCTACAGGCTTAGATACTCAATATGGAATTAATAATAATATTGCTAATCTCCAGCAACATCAAACTTATATTATGGTGGATATTACTAATATTATTAAAGATAAATTTAATGTTTTAGTAAATGAATTATATAATTTTACACATGAAACAGCCTGGGCTATGTTATGCTCTCAAGTACAATCGGATCTATCTACTGACTTAAAGATTCAACTTCAAAGTTTATGGTCTGGAAAGTGGCCAGCTTCTTTAAGTTTAGCTGCATCTAAGTCAGTCACTAATTTTGCCATGACACATCTTTTATAGTGGGAAGTAATTTTATCTGACTGCACCACTGAATTTTGTATGATTCATACATTAATTCCTTGGTCTGGTAAAGATACTATTATTTATCGCTTAGCGACAATTGGTCTTCCTGCTAATGGTTCATTACTGTTTCCAGTATTGTCACATCAATGGGTGTCGCATAACATTGATGAATCAAAATTGACACTTGTTGATGTATCATTGTGTCATTCCAATGCAAATTTGTTTATCTGTTCACTTTCACAATTCCATACAACCAATGAAACATGTTGGGAAAATCAAAAGTCTTGTACCTTACAAAGTCATTTTAATGTACTTAGACCGGTATTTTATTTAGGATCTGACAGAGTTTGTTTTCATTTATTTAATTCTGATACTATTATATTCCAAACACAGGATAATGTATTTGCTAGTTCTCATTTATTACCTGGTGTAATACTATTCCACTTAAATATATTGCATCATCTAATTGGAATTTTACCATGCCCCAAACTCTTAATATTACTTTAAATTTAACATGGGACCATGTTATGAATTTTTCTGTTTATAATTTACCTTTGGGTATGGGATCACAAATGAAGAAATGGTTAACTGATTCAACTATAATTTCTTCCTTGTTACAAAATTTAAATCATATTTCTGTAGATACTAAAATTACAGTTGAACATGAACAAGGAATTTTAAAATCAGCTACTTCTAGTATATTACAGGATGCAAATATAACTTGGTGGGAATCTGTATTTGGATATAGTAGTACACTACAGATACTCAATTTTTTAATATTATGTTATACCCTGTTATTGTTTTAACTATTGTTCAAATTTTTATGTGTTGTTGTATTTGTTATCAAAAGCATTTAAACAAAAAATTAGACAACTTACAACCCTGGAACATCTTAATTCACAACAAAAACGTTATGTACCTTTATATTCTACTTATTCAGTTTCGCTTGATACAACTAGGCTTCCTAATCCAATTTGACCGACATATAGAATAATTTGATTTCAATATTGTATACTTATACTTTCTTTTAATTTTTTTTTTAGGATACTCCTATCTCTCTCTTTTCTTGGTGTCTGGGTGGAATTCTTTTGATTTGCACTTGGGCTCTTCTGAATTGATCTGCCTGACTACTACTGGACATGCTGAGGCCTTGTGACAAGTTTACCTATGGTTGCTGCAATTGTTACCTGCAACTGTGTCATCTACTTGTTTCACCCTATGGTTCTTCCTTGGCCTTTTCAGTGGTTATATACACTATTGTTCCTGTTTGTAAGCACTATGAAGATTACACATGTTGTATTTCTTGATGGAACTGCTCCTACAGACTTTATTGCTTTCAATTCTGCAACAAATGTATCTTACTACTAAGGTAGTTATGAACTGAACTTTCTCTGCAATGACGCTGCTATGGATGGGATTCCTTCAATCAAGACTTGAACATCTTTACTTATGAACTATGTAATTATTGGAACATTCTTTATAGTAGTGTTTGACGTCAAATCCACTGTCTATTGTTTGAAATATGTCTGGTATATGTCTGGTAGTTTCTTCTGTGTTGGCCCTTAGTGTTTAATCATTGGGATTGTGTCTGACAAAGAAAAGAAAGTGGGGGAATGTGGAGTTATAAAATCATGATTAAAATAAATTATAAAATCATGATTAGAAAAAATATACAATTTCAAAGAAGAATTACACATTAAATATGTTATTCATAGATAAAACATTTAGATATAAATTAAGATATAGAATATGGAATAAAGAGTTATAAATTAAATTAACTTAGATAGGATTAGTCAGTTTAGTTAGTAATGGGTTAAATGCTGTTTTAAAGACAATGCATTTAAAACGGTGACATTTACATTCAGTTGCTGTTGTCAATCAAAACGGCTATACTGATAGCTAGACATAGTATTATTTACACTCTAATGCACTGCGCATGAACAAGTTAAAATAGTATTTTCTATATGTCAGCCAAAATTATAAAGTCTTTTAAGGAAGTTTAAATATACAAAGATAGCCTTTTCATTTATGGTATGCTTTGATTTCATTGGCTTAAAATGTGTATATAAGCTTTGCATTTGTATAAGGCTATTGTTATCTTCAGCCTTCAGATCTCGAGGTATGTATTAATCTTTTTTGTGATTAATAAATGATTTATGTCAACTAATATTTGATAAATATGAGTATTAATTTAATCTGTTAGATAACCCAGATTAAATATTTGTCTATAGTTAGGGTTTTGTCTAGCCAAGGCATATAAAGTCATATTAAAATAAAGAATAATCCTTAATAAGTGTATAAAGAAGGGGGGAGACGCACAGGGCTGAGTTCACACACAGATTAAGGTTACATAAAAACCAAATCTTAAATATAATATAAAAATATATATAAAATGAATCGACACCAAAAATAATATAAAAAATCAAGTAATTAAGGGGTTAAATTTAATATACAAGTCACAATAAATATTCAAACAGTACAATTAAAATTCCTAAAACATAGTTTAATGAATAATTACTAAATGATGTGGCCACATCCAATATGATAAATTTATAGCTAGTAATAGCACCTCAATAGGAATTATGGATAAATATATATCTGGATCTTACAAATTCTAAAATGCTGATATAAAGATAGGCTAAATAAATCTACAAATAGATAATCCTAACTAATATCTAATACATGGAGTAGCAAAACTAATGATAAAGGTGTTGAAAAGTAGGCAACATTGCTAGAATACGGACATGGAAAAAAAAATGGCAATCTAATATGAGTTCACGTATCTGTTCACAAGCAGAAAAAATAGTTTGCTTTGTGATTAGAGCTAATAGCCCATTGAATGTAGTATAAGAATAATAGAATGCGAATAAAGTCTCTCTGGGTGGTATAAATACTGTTGAAATAAGTAATAACAAGTTGCTGACTGGTCAGATCAAAGTGTCTCCAAAACAATGAAATGTGGTGTTAAATGTGTTTTCTCCACGTACCTGACAGGCTTTAAGGCTGCGAGTGGCTCCGATGCGGTTTCCGCGCTCACGACAGAGTGAGCAGCTGTGAGCACTACACGCTGAGCTTTCTCCTTACTCCCAAGCGTGACTCCAGCGTCTTCACTGTCTGCGTGTACGTACTTCGTCACCTGACAGATATCCTCTAATCGGGACTCAGGAAAAACGTTCCAAATTCAAATGCCAATTCGTAGTGAAAATTACAAAGGGAATCAGATGTAATCTCTTGTTTGGCAATAGACAAAAAGTCCAGAAGTTTGTAAGTCTCTTCTACGCGTTTCGGCACGTTGTGCCTTTATCAAGATGACTTACAGGATGCCTCACACATGTTTTTATAGGTTTTTAGAGGATGCCATTTTTATTTTTTATTTTAACTGTTTGTTGCCTGCATCAATAAACTTTATTTCATGAACAGTGATCATTTTTGTCTTAAACGTCTCACAACCATTCATTGCTATTCTTTTCTAATTTACTATATAGTTAACCTAAAACCATCAGAGTAGATCAACTAACAATGGAGTTTAAAAGACAAAAATATGTCTGATGATCAATTATAAACACTTGAATTCAGATAGAACTATTAAATTGATGATATAGATAATAAATAATTTACATATCATAAAAATCTTATTTATCGTTAGTACTTGCTAAAAAATGTCTTAAAAGTTGACTACAAAGAATAACTACAAAAAATCAAGTCCTGTCTAAACAAAAATCCATAAGAAAGGTTGTTTTTTTTCAATAAGTTAATATACAGTTCATTATGGGAGGTTCATTATCATTTAAAATTATATAACACTGGGTAAATGTAACTAAAAGCACATACTACAGTAAAAAGGATAAAGATAATTAGTTAAAAGGGTTTAGATCAAGTTCTGCATTCAGTCCACCAGGGGTCAGGGTGGCAAAATTAAAGATAAGTTCAGCTTCTGCCATTAAAAGCTGTTTGGTTATATTCCCACCTCTATGTGAATTCACCTTTTTAACTCCTCAATAAAGTAGACCTTCAGTTTTCTGGCCATGAAAATCTTTGAAGTGCTTAGAAAGCAAATGATCCTCATATCCCCATTCTATGTTAAGGAAGTGCTGTCTTATTCTATCCCTTACAGGTCTGCTCGTTTGTCCGAAATACAAAAAGGAAAAAGAAGGTTAGAGGAAAGAGAGGAAGAAGAAGAAGAACACGAGACAAAAAGGCTGAGATAGTTAACACTAGTGGGATCTTTAATTTGAGCAAATTAACTCTAAGTAAGGAACAGGAAAGAGTGCCTAGTAAAGGGCTGTCTTTTGCCCCGATGTGCCGTATGAACAAATTTAACACTATGATAAAAGGTTAATCAATATATAAGGAAACTAACACTAAAACGCTATTTTATAAAGAATCCACTAGAGCGCACCTCTAATACTAAGCTTATGAGTCAGAAACATTCACAGGACTATAATAATCACACAGTCTTAAAAATAAAGTCCTCGTTCTACCCTACCCATGAAAAGGGCAAATACTTAGAGCTGTTTGAAAAATCGGTGAAAGAAGACCTCACTAAAATTAACACTAAAAGTAAACAAAAACAGAATTATAATTTAGCTAAAAAAGAAAACGAAATATTAAAAGATCTTAAAAATAATTCTGAGATCATCATTAAAGCAACGGATAAGGGGGGGGTTAGTATTACTTAACACGGAAGATTATCTAACAGAGGCTTATCGTCTACTAAATGACATTGAAACATATACTAAACTTAAGACTAATCCAGTGAAGAAATTTAGTTTAGAACTTGACAAATTACTTTTTTATGCCAAAAAAGAAAAGATTATAAATGAAAAAGAACTGAGTTTTTTAAAAAGAGAACACCCAATAACTCCGATTTTTTATTACTTGCCCAAAACACATAAATCTCTAATTAAACCCCCAGGGAGACCCATCATCTCGGGTATCAATTCATTAACTGCTAATTTGTCACAATACGTAGACAAGTACCTACAACCCTACGTGACTACCCTTCCATCATACCTTAAAGATTCGACCTCATTGCTCCATGAGTTAGAGAGTATTATCTGGCATAATGACTATCTTATGGTAACGTGTGACGTTAACGCACTTTACACTAATATCACACAATATAGGATTAGATTCAACTAAATTGTATCTATATGATAAAGATATGCCCCTGAATCAGGCCGATTTTATCTTACAATGTATTCATTTTATACTTAACAATTTTTTCAGTTTTAATGGAGAATATTTTTTACAAAAGAAAGGGACGGCGATGGGTACGAGGTTTGCGCCCAGTTATGCTAATCTTTTTATGGGCAGATTTGAACATGTCAACATTTTAACCAGCCCCTGGAGCGCAAACCTCGTACTCATCAAACGCTACATAGATTTGTTTTTTATTTGGAAAGGAGGAGAGGAATTACTTAAGTTGTTTATGGAAGACATTAATAATAATGAGTGGGGAATTACTTTCACTTATGACTATAACACCAGAACCATTGATTTTTTAGATCTCACTATCGAAATTATAGATAATAAAGTCCAGACAAAAACATTCTTCAAAAAAGTGGACACTAATAATTATATACATTTTAACAGTTGTCACCTTGATCAATGGAAGCTTAATATTCCGAAAGGTCAGTTCTTAAGACTAAGGAAAAATTGCTCTACTATAGAGGATTTTAAGGGTCAATCTAATATATTGAGAGAAAGATTTATTGAAAAAGGTTATAATGAAGAACTGATAGCAGAATCCATACGAAGTGTAGAAAAAATAGAAAGAACTTCACTTCTAAATAAAAAAAGAGAAAAAACAAACTAATCCCAAAGATTTTGAAACTACATTAATTACACAATACAGTGCAGATTTTAAACTAATCAAGAAAATTATACACAAGCACTGGCATATAGTCCAGAAAGACCCAATTTTAAATGAAATCACAGATAACAAACCAAAGATCATTTATAGGAAAGCCAAAACACTGAAGTCTATCCTAGCTCCCAGTGAGTTCAGAAAAAGGAAAAACCACAATTTAGATATACAAGGCAATAAACTGGAAGGTTTTTACCCATGCCATCCGTGCAAAGCCTGTAGTTTTAGCAGTAAGTGCAAACAAATAGAAGCCAGCAACTCAGATTGCAAAATAAAAATTAGAGATACCATTAGATGCTTTGACAAAAACGTTGTATATCTGATACAGTGTCCGTGCAAAAAACAGTATTTCGGACAAACGAGCAGACCTGTAAGGGATAGAATAAGACAGCACCTCCTTAACATAGAATGGGGATATGAGGATATGAGGATAATTTGCTTTCTAAGCACTTCAAAGATTTTCATGGCCAGAAAACTGATTGTCTACTTTATTGGGGAGTTAAAAAGGTGAATTCACATAGAGGTGGGAATATAACCAAACAGCTTTTAATGGCAGAAGCTGAACTTATCTTTAATTTTGCCACCCTGACCCCTTGTGGACTGAATGCAGAACTTGATCTAAACCCTTTTAACTAATTATCTTTATCCTTTTTACTGTAGTATGTGCTTTTAGTTACATTTACCCAGTGTTATATAATTTTAAATGATAATGAACCTCCCATAATGAACTGTATATTAACTTATTGAAAAAAAACAACCTTTCTTATGGATTTTTGTTTAGACAGGACTTGATTTTTTGTAGTTATTCTTTGTAGTCAACTTTTAAGACATTTTTTAGCAAGTACTAACGATAAATAAGATTTTTATGATATGTAAATTATTTATTATCTATATCATCAATTTAATAGTTCTATCTGAATTCAAGTGTTTATAATTGATCATCAGACATATTTTTGTCTTTTAAACTCCATTGTTAGTTGATCTACTCTGATGGTTTTAGGTTAACTATATAGTAAATTAGAAAAGAATAGCAATGAATGGTTGTGAGACGTTTAAGACAAAAATGATCACTGTTCATGAAATAAAGTTTATTGATGCAGGCAACAAACAGTTAAAATAAAAAATAAAAATGGCATCCTCTAAAAACCTATAAAAACATGTGTGAGGCATCCTGTAAGTCATCTTGATAAAGGCACAACGTGCCGAAACGCGTAGAAGAGACTTACAAACTTCTGGACTTTTTGTCTATTGCCAAACAAGAGATTACATCTGATTCCCTTTGTAATTTTCACTATGAATTGGCATTTGAATTTGGAACAATTTTCCTGAGTCCCGATTGGAGGATATCTGTCAGGTGACGAAGTAAGTACACGCAGACAGTGAAGACGCTGGAGTCAAGCTTGGGAGTAAGGAGAAAGCTCAGCGTGTAGTGCTCACAGCTGCTCACTCTGTTGTGAGCGCGGAAACAGCATCGGAGCCACTCGCAGTCTTAAAGCCTGTCAGGTACGTGGAGAAAACACATTTAACACCACATTTCATTGTTTTGGAGACACTTTGATCTGACCAGTCAGCAACTTGTTATTACTTATTTCAACAGTATTTATACCACCCAGAGAGACTTTATTCGCATTCTATTATTCTTATACTACATTCAATGGGCTATTAGCTCTAATCACAAAGAAAACTATTTTTTCTGCTTGTGAACAGATACGTGAACTCTGTTGGATACTGATCACATTAGATTGCCATTTTTTTTCCATGTCCGTATTCTAGCAATGTTGCCTACTTTTCAACACCTTTATCATTAGTTTTGCTACTCCATGTATTAGATATTAGTTAGGATTATCTATTTGTAGATTTATTTAGCCTATCTTTATATCAGCATTTTAGAATTTGTAAGATCCAGATATATATTTATCCATATTTCCTATTGAGGTGCTATTACTAGCTATAAATTTATCATATTGGATGTGGCCACATCATTTAGTAATTGTTCATTAAACTATGTTTTAGGAATTTTAATTGTACTGTTTGAATATTTATTGTGACTTGTATATTAAATTTAACCCCTTAATTACTTGATTTTTTATATTTATTATTTTTGGTGTTGATTTAGTCATTTTATATATTTAAGATTTGGTTTTTATGTAACCTTAATCTGTTTGTGAACTCAGCCCTGTGCGCCACTCTAGTCTCCCCCCTTCTTTATACACTTAATATTGGACTGTGTTAGAGAGATCACGGTTCATCTTAGAGTCGGCTTGAGTTCTCTTCTTAGTATCTGTCCAGACCTATCACGTATTTATCCTAAAGAATAATCCTTACAAGCATCTCATTTTTATCCTCTTTTGCGAGAATCATACATATACATCTGTTACTAAACACTCATTTAATGACAGCCCTTAGGCAGAGGTATATACGACACTTAAACTTTGTCAGGGTAATCATGCAGGCCATATAGACCTACCTTGATAGGGGGAGTAACAGGGATTAAAGTGCTAAGAATAGTACTACTTAACACAGCCTAGTAAACAATGGTTCCCAGACCGCATGTCTTATTGTTATATTTTGGTAAGGTAATCATGCAGGCCATATAGACCTCCCCCGATAGGGGGAGTAACAGGGATTAAAGTGCTTAGAAAAGTACTACTTAACACAACCTAGTTACCATGGGTCCTAGGCCGTGTGTATTGTTGTTATACTTTGTCATGGTAATCATGCAGGCCATATAGACCTCCCCCGATACGAGGAGTTACAGGGATGAAAGTGCTAAGAATAGTACTACTTTACACAACCAAGTTACCATGGGTCCCAGACCGCATGTTTAATTATTATACTTTGTCAGGGTAGTTATATATCTAACAAATCTATCTATTTATCTTCTATCGATTCTATCTAACTATCATTCTATGTATATCTATCTATCCTATCTATCTATCTTGTGTCCGGACTGTTTTGAGACAGCCACTTGTGTTTTTGACAAATTTGAAGTAGGAGGACAGACCAATCACAGGGATTAAAGTGCTAAGAATAGTAATACTTAAGAAAACCTAGTTATACCAGTACCACCATGGGTCCCAGACCGCATGTTTGGTTGTTATACTTTGTCAGGGTAATCATGCAGGCCATATAGACCTCCCCCGATAGGGGGAGTTACAGGGATGAAAATGCTAAGAATAGTACTACTTAACACAACATAGTTACCATGGGTCACAGGCCGCATGTTTTGTTGTTATACTTTGTCAGGTTAATCATGCAGGCCATATAGACCTCCCTTGATAGGGGGAGTAACAGGGATTAAAGTGCTAAGAATAGTACAACTTAACATACCCTGGTTAACATTAACAGTGGTTCCCAGACCGCATGTCTTGTTGTTAGATTTTGTCAGGATAATCAGGCAGGCCATATAGACCTCCCCCAATAGGGGGAGTAACAGGGATTAAAGTGCTAAGAATAGTAAAACTTAACACAACCTAGTTAACTGTTTCCCAGACCGCATGTCTTGTTATATTTTGCCAGGATAATCAGGCACACCATATAGACCTCCCCCAATAGGGGGAGTAACAGGGATTAACGTTCTAAGAATAGTACTACTTAACACAACCTAGTTACCATGGGTCCCACACTGCATGTTTTGTTGTTATACTTTGTCAGGGTAATCATGCAGGCCATATAGACCTCCCCCGATAGGGGGAGTTACAGGGATGAAAATGCTAAGAATAGTACTACTTAACACAACATAGTTACCATGGGTCACAGGCCGCATGTTTTGTTGTTATACTTTGTCAGGTTAATCATGCAGGCCATATAGACCTCCCTTGATAGGGGGAGTAACAGGGATTAAAGTGCTAAGAATAGTACAACTTAACATACCCTGGTTAACATTAACAGTGGTTCCCAGACCGCATGTCTTGTTGTTAGATTTTGTCAGGATAATCAGGCAGGCCATATAGACCTCCCCCAATAGGGGGAGTAACAGGGATTAACGTTCTAAGAATAGTACTACTTAACACAACCTAGTTACCATGGGTCCCACACTGCATGTTTTGTTGTTATACTTTGTCAGTGTAATCATGCAGGCCATATAGACCTCCACCGAAAAGGGGGAGTTACAGGGATGAAAGTGCTAAGAATAGTACTACTTAACACAACCTAGTTACCATGGGTCCCAGACCTCATGTTTAATTATTATACTTTGTCAGGGTAATTATATATCTAACAAATCTATTTATCTTCTATCGATTCTATCTAACTATCAATCTATGTATATCTATCCATCAAATCTATCTATCTCGTGTCCGGACTGTTTTGAGACAGCCACTTGTGTTTAGGACAAATTTGAAGTAAGAGGACAGACCAATCATCTTCTTCCATCTCCCTGTTCCAAAAATGCAGGCCATATAGACCTCCCCCGATAGGGGGAGTAACAGGTGGTAGTAGTAAACTGCTAAGAATAGTACTACTTAACACACCACGGGTCCCAGACCGCATGTCTTATTGTTATACTCTGTAGGTGAAATTATATATCTTTCAAATTTATCTATTTATCTAGCAAATCTATCTAACTATCAAACGTATCTATCAAATGTATATTGCATCTATTGATCGATGTAATTCGTATCTATAGAATGTATATTGCATCTTTGGATCGATAACATTCATATCTATCAAATGTATATTGCATCTATTGATCTATGTCATTCGTATCTATCAAATGTATATTGCATCTATTGATCTATGTAATTTGTATCGATCATATGTATATTGCATCGATTGAGCTATGTAATCTATGTATCTATCAAATCTATCTATCTCGTGGTTGTTCAAATGGGTTGTTTGCGGTGCGTTACACTTGGAGTTTGGTCTGTCACTGTGAAGCGGGCGTAACCCTTACACTACCTGATCGATACGACATCATAACTGATGTTTTAAAGCACGTTATTGCAAACAATTTAGGAATGTTAGGTGATTTAGGCCCTTTATGGGTTAAAAGCAGACTCTGCATCAACTATATAATTTTCAATGGGAGTTTTGACATGGATCCCCCTCCAGCATGCCACAGTCCAGGTGTTAGTCCACTTGAAACAACTTTTCCATCACTATTGTGGCCAGAAAGAGTCCTTGTGGGTTTCAAAGTTCGCCTGCCTATTGAAGTCAATGGCGGTTCGCGAACAATAGCGGAAGTTCGAGTCCGCCGTTCGCGAACCGAAATTTTTAAGTTTGCGACATCATTAATCGCTATATGCGGTATGTAACTTATGTGTTCATGTTGGCTTACGGAGCTGTGGAATTATGCTGCCATCTTAGCATCGGCCGGCTCCACCCTCTGATCATACTTAATTTCAATTGTTATACGGTCAAAATGGTGATTGTTTACAGGTATGTAGTTTGGCTTGGTGTAACATTGAGTGATTTCATTGCCACTTGTAATTTCTACTTTTCTTAGTAAATGGTAAAAAGCCATCACCCACATTTTGGTGTTCTATGATGTCTGTATTAGATAAAGAATGTGTAGAAACTGGCTTTTCTATTGGAATATATTTTGTCACCATTATTCTTTACACCTTGATTGTTAATTCCCAATATATGCACCAACCTGAGGTTGAGATGGTAGAGTTGCCCAAGATATGCACAGATTTTCACAGTATTTAAACTTTACATCTATGTTAATGCTTTGGAGAGATACTAATTTTTAAATTGATGGTTTTTACTAAATATCACATCTCTTTATAATAGCCAGCTTTTACGGCTAACGGGGTAGTGAATTTGTTTGGTCCCGTAACACATTCTAGAATCAGCTTCTAGGACATCCCACGTATGTGGGGTATTGTATTTCCGTCAGAGCTACTTCCCATTCTCCTTTTAATATAACAGGTTTAGTCAACTTTGTTGTACAACTAGATATCTTATTTTTAGGAAAAATGTTGGACGCGTTACTCTGTAACGTTAAGTAAAATGGTGATGCTTCCATTATTCTATATATTGGTTAACTGACTTTTGGGTATCCAACTGTTAAATTTATCCAGATAGCCCTTCCATTTTATATAAACGTACTCCTTTCTCCTAACACTTTTCTGTTTTACATTTTTTTTAATTTTGTAAATGTGGTTTTTATCTTGTTATTTTTGCAAGTTCTTCGTGTTAAAAGCTACCTTTGATATAGACTCACCAGCTAAATCTTTCAGTTTTTAAAGAGGGTTAAATCATCTTGTATTGAGACCTTCAATTACAGGGAGTGCAGAATTATTAGGCAAATGAGTATTTTGACCAAATCATCCTCTTTATGCATGTTGTCTTACTCCAAGCTGTATAGGCTCGAAAGCCTACTACCAATTAAGCATATTAGGTGATGTGCATCTCTGTAATGAGAAGGAGTGTGGTCTAATGACATCAACACCCTATATCAGGTGTGCATAATTATTAGGCAACTTCCTTTCCTTTGGCAAAATGGGTCAAAAGAAGGACTTGACAGGCTCAGAAAAGTAAAAAATAGTGAGATATCTTGCAGAGGGATGCAGCACTCTTAAAATTGCAAAGCTTCTGAAGCGTGATCATCGAACAATCAAGCGTTTCATTCAAAATAGTCAACAGGGTCGCAAGAAGCGTGTGGAAAAACCAAGGCGCAAAATAACTGCCCATGAACTGAGAAAAGTCAAGCGTGCAGCTGCCAAGATGCCACTTGCCACCAGTTTGGCCATATTTCAGAGCTGCAACATCACTGGAGTGCCCAAAAGCACAAGGTGTGCAATACTCAGAGACATGGCCAAGGTAAGAAAGGCTGAAAGACGACCACCACTGAACAAGACACACAAGCTGAAACATCAAGACTGGGCCAAGAAATATCTCAAGACTGATTTTTCTAAGGTTTTATGGACTGATGAAATGAGAGTCTTGATGGGCCAGATGGATGGGCCCGTGGCTGGATTGGTAAAGGGCAGAGAGCTCCAGTCCGACTCAGACGCCAGCAAGGTGGAGGTGGAGTACTGGTTTGGGCTGGTATCATCAAAGATGAGCTTGTGGGGCCTTTTCGGGTTGAGGATGGAGTCAAGCTCAACTCCCAGTCCTACTGCCAGTTTCTGGAAGACACCTTCTTCAAGCAGTGGTACAGGAAGAAGTCTGCATCCTTCAAGAAAAACATGATTTTCATGCAGGACAATGCTCCATCACACGCGTCCAAGTACTCCACAGTGTGGCTGGCAAGAAAGGGTATAAAAGAAGAAAATCTAATGACATGGCCTCCTTGTTCACCTGATCTGAACCCCATTGAGAACCTATGGTCCATCATCAAATGTGAGATTTACAAGGAGGGAAAACAGTACACCTCTCTGAACAGTGTCTGGGAGGCTGTGGTTGCTGCTGCACGCAGTGTTGATGGGGAACAGATCAAAACACTGACAGAATCCATGGATGGCAGGCTTTTGAGTGCCCTTGCAAAGAAAGGTGGCTATATTGGTCACTGATTTGTCTTTGTTTTGTTTTTGAATGTCAGAAATGTATATTTGTGAATGTTGAGATGTTATATTGGTTTCATTGGTAAAAATAAATAATTGAAATGGGTATATATTTGTTTTTTGTTAAGTTGCCTAATAATTATGCACAGTAATAGTCACCTGCACACACAGATATCCCCCTAAAATAGCTATAACTAAAAACAAACTAAAAACTACTTCCAAAACTATTCAGCTTTGATATTAATGAGTTTTTTGGGTTCATTGAGAACATGGTTGTTCAATAATAAAATTAATCCTCAAAAATACAACTTGCCTAATAATCCTGCACTCCCTGTATAAATGTTTCATCTGTGAAATTTTGCTCGTAACTTTTGTGAACGGACCCTTATATTTTGAAATCCTGATGTGGTCACTGTTTTAAAAAACAGGTTTAGCCTTTTTAGTTATTGGAGAAGATCCGTAAATATTTTTCCAAGACAAGTGAATTTTCTAGAGTCACTTCTACCGATTTACAACGTATGATTCTGTGGTATATATTATTATAACTATTACATTTTTCAATATGTTTATATTATGGTGTGTGTTGTGATGTGTAAAATAGTGCCACATTCTAGTCTTTAAAGTACGGTTAAATTGTTCTACAATTGTTGCTTTAACACAGCATTGTGCGACACGTAAACGGAAGAGGAGGAGTTTGGATGCATTTTTAAATTCAAGGGGATCCTCACGCCAGTACACCATTCCTCTGAAGCCGTCTTGAAGAAGTCTGCATAGGACAGATGAAATGCGTAGACGAGGACAGGACTGTTGTATGCATCCATTTTTCAACTTGAAAGAGACTTTAAGGAAGGTTCTCTTACAGGGATTTCAGCTTGTGGCATTGCTGATTAACAAGCATATTAGAGGAGTATGATTGTTTGGGAGTGAATTGTATGCAGTCTGGCATTGTAAATATATACATATATTGCCTAAGCAAATTTTAATCTTTTTTTCCTGTAAGTGCATAGCGTTGTGTGTGCTCAATTAAAATCTATACTACAACCTTGAGTCGAGGTTGCGCTTCTGTGTTCTTGTTTTTCAGTAATTTTTCGTCTCGTCACTCCTTGGTGCCTGGAGATTTCTGGAAGCAGCACCTGCGACTCGTTAGAAGGGAGAGCGATTTTCCTGAAAGGAATTTATCATTAATACAGCTTTGTCATAAGCTCTTAATAAGTATACTACCTATACTCCCGGAGGCACGTCGGTGGATAGATGTAAGAGTCTAATTTGTCATATTAGTATAATCTGAGTATACTGATCTAGAATGTTATATTTATGAATGTACAGCAACTCTTACTTTTTGGTGTTTATAGTTATATTTAACCTATGATTATGTGTATACCAAGTACTGGTATTGCACAGTTTTGACACATTGAATATCACATTTACTATTGCATTTGTACCTTTGTGCAGCCTAAGGTTGAGTGTTTTTGTAGTAAAGAATAAGGAGGGCAGCAGCAAAATGGTAGATAATGCCATAGAGTAACACTGAATCCACCTATGATTTGGCATATCTAAATCAAAGATCAAGAGCCATCAACCTATTAGATTCCGCAAGTGAAAATGGAGGAGGTGAGGATCCCTAGAATTTATTTAGGACCTTTGAGAAACTCTTATCTGATACAAAAGAGTGACAGGATTTGATACTATTGGACAATTATGTATTGCACAACATTATCCCATGAGGTCTCAGAATCAGGAAGTTCCCATCTTTTCAACTGGATGAGGTGGAATTTTCCACTGAATGGGACAAAGCATTACATGATTGCTCAATAGTTCTAATCAAAATCCTTATTAAATATTGTGAGTTTAAATTGAATAAATTAGAGGAACCAACAATCCACAGAATAGGATTGGGACCACTAATAAAGAATTTATTAAATATCAAGACTCCATTAGTACTACAAATAGATTCTCAGCACTAGACAACAAAAAGGAGTGGGGAAATAAGGGGGCTAGACCTAAAGTCCAGGCATACCAACATAAGACGGGGAGTAAGACCAATAAGGATAGCAGCTATCCCAATAGGTATAGTCAAGGAAATCAGCAAGCTTCCCACAAAAGATTGCCGTACGAATAATCACTATAAAGGGAGATAATAAGGTAGAGGGAATCATCCTAATGAATGGACTGAACCTCACCACCAGTATAATTTTTTAGAGAAGGATCGAGGTCTACACCCACCATGGAGTTAGTGGAGGTCCCGACTCCAGATATAACAGACAGGGAAAACAGGAAACGCCCCAGAGAAGTGAGAGAATGGGAACAAAATGGGGAACGCAAGGTGGTCAACGAACCAAAAAGACAAAGGGAAAGGAATTAGCATTAGCCAGAGCTAGAGAAAACATATTTAATTTATCTAATACTTCGCTGTCAGATAATGATTTGCTGTTACTCAATAAGGGTTTAAAATTTGCACCAAAAACAATTGCCTAACAAATTTGAGACATACATAGATTTGCAGAAATTTGTTCGCAAATTGAATCTTAAGAGATATTACGCTAAGAATTATAGAACTGAAATAAGTCAAGAATACACTAAATGGGATAATGATGATATAGAAACGTTGAGGGTTCTAAAGCAATCAGAGTCTCCAGAGGATATGGTGGGGGTCCCAAAATGTAGATATAATTGAGTTAATGAATATGAGTATCCATGATATGGATGATCATATCAATCATAGAAATTTTAAACATCCCTCATCTTTTAATCCTATACATAGCCAGGGAGAATATATTCTGTTTTTTAATCGTATGCTGACTGAAGAATTAAATAATTATTTTGAATGAGGAATTCATAATAAGAAGTTTAAATAGAGATAATTTGAGTCTGGAGGAGAGGTTATCCCTGAAAAAATTAAGAGGATCATCAAATAGTCATTAGGCAGGCTGATAAGAGCGGTGGAATAGTTGTTCAAAATAGAGTGGATTATCTGGGGGAAGCCTATCATCTGCTTAATGACAGCACTACATATATAAAATTATGTAAAGATTCAACCGTGGAATATAATAAGGAATTGAAAATTACAGAGGCCAAAAATGAAGGGATTCTAAATAACGATTAATTTAATTTTATATTTAACCCTCATCCAAAGATCCCGATTTTTTATCACAATCCCAAAATTCACAAAAATCCCACTAACCCTCCCGGCCGGCCCATTATTTCTGGCATAGATTCCATAACTAACAATTTATCCGTATATTTAGACTCATACATGCAGCCCATGGTGAAACAGACCAAGTCCTATATTAAGGACACTTTAGAAGTTATCAATAAATTTGAGGGGCTGCAGTGGGATGAGAGATATATATGGATGACTTGCGATGTTGTGGCTTTATATACCAATATACCCCCCCATGAGAAGGGAGTGGAAGCATTTGGACTTATGGGGAGAGCTAGCAATATGTTCTTAAAGCACATGGAGTTTTTGGAATCTGGTACTAAATTTATTTTAAACCATAACTATTTCTGCTTTGTTCATACGTTTTATAAACCAATACAAGGGACCGCCATGGGGACTTCCATGGCGCCATCCTATGCCAATATTTATATGGCTAAATTTGAGGAGGATATGATCTGCCAGAATAATCTGTTTATTAATAATATCATCAAATACTTTAGGTATATTGATGATATTTAAATCTGGAGTGGTAATCTCTAGCATCATAGACTTTGTCAAGTATATAAATATGAATGAATTTAAATCTAAAAAATTGAATTCTTAGATAGAGTTTTTTGTAGATTAAGATTCAAACTCAGTGTTGGTAAGGAATTATAGAAAACCTACGGACAGCAATGGGTTTCTAAATGCCAAGAGTGGCCACATGAGGAATTGGAAAAGTAATATTCTGTTTGGTCAATTCCACAGGATTAGGCGGAATCGCTCAAAAATTGAGGATTACCATAGGGAGGCCAAGATTCTACAGAATAAATTTATTAAGGAATATGATCCGCAACTAGTGATGGAGGCAAGACAAAATAATGCCCAGTGCCAACGTAGTAATCTGTTACAACACCACACTAAATATAGGCAATGAAATTAACATTACAGTTAGATTTACTACTACTTACAGTGAAGGATCTGGGTTTATTAAAAGGGTGCTAAATATTTTTGAAAGCGGACCCCATATTAAGGGGTGTTATAGAGGAGAAACCACAAGTTGTATTTAAAAAGATTAGAAATCTTAAAAATATTTTAGCACTCTCTAGACTTAAAGGTCCCTTAATACCCAGTAAAACAGGTTCCCTTGACCAATGGATTATAAATCAACCAGGAACATAAAATGTGGACGCAGCAATTGCTGCATGTGTGCCCACCTTCTAAATAGGAACTCAATCAATAATTGGAACACCAGGACTCTACCAATTAAAAGTAGAGGAAACTGCCATAGGACTTTTGTTATTTATGGTCTTACATGTGACTGTGGCATGATTTATATAGGAAGAACGAAGAGAAAGCTAAAAAAGAGGTGTTATGAACACAATAATATAGAAATAGGTCTGAGAACACATAGCCTGTCAGACCATTTTAGGGTTAAACATGGACAAAACCCCAAAAGTCTTCGCATTAGCATTTTAGAAGTAGCTCCCTTAGGCGACAATCCCCATCACAGAATCATAACCCTAAGGCAGAAAGAGACCAGATGGATTCAAGAGTTAGAAACCTTAAGCCCTAAAGGGCTTAACATAGATCTTGATCTACAGGCATTCATGATTTGAACAAAGGAGGATTCTGAAAGGTTTATCATATGCAATAGAGATTAGAACGTAGGATAAGAATAATGTGTGGTTCCCTTTTCCTTGCCCCAAGTGAGGGAAGAATGGTTTATTTTTTATGGTCAGGAGGTATAATCGAGTAACCATGTAAATATATATTCTGTGTATTAAATATATTTTTTAAGTATAGTATTGATAAATATTTTTTAATATATTCTTTTTAATGTTTCTTAACAATTATGAAGTAAATGTTTTTATATGTATGGGTTATATATGTATGGTATTTTATATGTATGGTATTTTATATGTATGGTATTTTTAACATTATGTTTATGAAATGATGTGTTATTTATAACATTGTCTGCTTTAATATGACTAGATGAAATGCGATATTAATACTGCATACATTTTACAGGTATATGTTTTGAATCTGTAGGTGTGATTAACCTTTGTGAGTCCTTTTATTGCACCTAGAGCGATATATCTTAATAGTGGAATAGTTGTTCAAAATAGAGTGGATTATCTGGGGGAAGCCTATCATCTGCTTAATGACAGCACTACATATATAAAATTATGTAAAGATTCAACCGTGGAATATAATAAGGAATTGAAAATTACAGAGGCCAAAAATGAAGGGATTCTAAATAACGATTAATTTAATTTTATATTTAACCCTCATCCAAAGATCCCGATTTTTTATCACAATCCCAAAATTCACAAAAATCCCACTAACCCTCCCGGCCGGCCCATTATTTCTGGCATAGATTCCATAACTAACAATTTATCCGTATATTTAGACTCATACATGCAGCCCATGGTGAAACAGACCAAGTCCTATATTAAGGACACTTTAGAAGTTATCAATAAATTTGAGGGGCTGCAGTGGGATGAGAGATATATATGGATGACTTGCGATGTTGTGGCTTTATATACCAATATACCCCCCCATGAGAAGGGAGTGGAAGCATTTGGACTTATGGGGAGAGCTAGCAATATGTTCTTAAAGCACATGGAGTTTTTGGAATCTGGTACTAAATTTATTTTAAACCATAACTATTTCTGCTTTGTTCATACGTTTTATAAACCAATACAAGGGACCGCCATGGGGACTTCCATGGCGCCATCCTATGCCAATATTTATATGGCTAAATTTGAGGAGGATATGATCTGCCAGAATAATCTGTTTATTAATAATATCATCAAATACTTTAGGTATATTGATGATATTTAAATCTGGAGTGGTAATCTCTAGCATCATAGACTTTGTCAAGTATATAAATATGAATGAATTTAAATCTAAAAAATTGAATTCTTAGATAGAGTTTTTTGTAGATTAAGATTCAAACTCAGTGTTGGTAAGGAATTATAGAAAACCTACGGACAGCAATGGGTTTCTAAATGCCAAGAGTGGCCACATGAGGAATTGGAAAAGTAATATTCTGTTTGGTCAATTCCACAGGATTAGGCGGAATTGCTCAAAAATTGAGGATTACCATAGGGAGGCCAAGATTCTACAGAATAAATTTATTAAGGAATATGATCCGCAACTAGTGATGGAGGCAAGACAAAATAATGCCCAGTGCCAACGTAGTAATCTGTTACAACACCACACTAAATATAGGCAATGAAATTAACATTACAGTTAGATTTACTACTACTTACAGTGAAGGATCTGGGTTTATTAAAAGGGTGCTAAATATTTTTGAAAGCGGACCCCATATTAAGGGGTGTTATAGAGGAGAAACCACAAGTTGTATTTAAAAAGATTAGAAATCTTAAAAATATTTTAGCACTCTCTAGACTTAAAGGTCCCTTAATACCCAGTAAAACAGGTTCCCTTGACCAATGGATTATAAATCAACCAGGAACATAAAATGTGGACGCAGCAATTGCTGCATGTGTGCCCACCTTCTAAATAGGAACTCAATCAATAATTGGAACACCAGGACTCTACCAATTAAAAGTAGAGGAAACTGCCATAGGACTTTTGTTATTTATGGTCTTACATGTGACTGTGGCATGATTTATATAGGAAGAACGAAGAGAAAGCTAAAAAAGAGGTGTTATGAACACAATAATATAGAAATAGGTCTGAGAACACATAGCCTGTCAGACCATTTTAGGGTTAAACATGGACAAAACCCCAAAAGTCTTCGCATTAGCATTTTAGAAGTAGCTCCCTTAGGCGACAATCCCCATCACAGAATCATAACCCTAAGGCAGAAAGAGACCAGATGGATTCAAGAGTTAGAAACCTTAAGCCCTAAAGGGCTTAACATAGATCTTGATCTACAGGCATTCATGATTTGAACAAAGGAGGATTCTGAAAGGTTTATCATATGCAATAGAGATTAGAACGTAGGATAAGAATAATGTGTGGTTCCCTTTTCCTTGCCCCAAGTGAGGGAAGAATGGTTTATTTTTTATGGTCAGGAGGTATAATCGAGTAACCATGTAAATATATATTCTGTGTATTAAATATATTTTTTAAGTATAGTATTGATAAATATTTTTTAATATATTCTTTTTAATGTTTCTTAACAATTATGAAGTAAATGTTTTTATATGTATGGGTTATATATGTATGGTATTTTATATGTATGGTATTTTATATGTATGGTATTTTTAACATTATGTTTATGAAATGATGTGTTATTTATAACATTGTCTGCTTTAATATGACTAGATGAAATGCGATATTAATACTGCATACATTTTACAGGTATATGTTTTGAATCTGTAGGTGTGATTAACCTTTGTGAGTCCTTTTATTGCACCTAGAGCGATATATCTTAATACCTAGATAGACTGTGAATGAGGACTTTGCCATCTAAGAGGCATTGATAACAGATGAAAAACGCCATGAAAAGCACATGGCTAGAGGCGTGTCATGTTTTGGAGGAGGCCAATGAGCGTGAAAACGGAAGGAGGAGTTTGGATGCATTTTTAATGCAAGGGGATCCTCACTCCAGTACACAGTTCCTCTGAAGCCGTCTTGAAGAAGTCTGCTTAGGACAGATGAAATGTGTAGACGAGGACAGGACTGTTGTACGCATCCATTTTTCAACTTGAAAGAGACTTTAAGGAAGGTTCTCTTACTGAGATTTCAACTTGTGATATTGCTGATTGACAAGCATATTGGAGGAGTATGAGCGCTTGGGAGTGAATTGTATGCAGTCTGGAGTTGTAAATATATACATATATTGTCTAAGCAAATTGTAATCTTTTTTCCTATAAGTGCATAGCGTTGTGTGTGCTCAATTAAAATCTATACTACTACCTTAAGTCGAGCTTGCACTTCTGTGCTTGTTTTTCAGTCATTTATCGTCTTGTCACTCCTTGGCGCCTGGAGATTTCTGGAAGCAGCACCTGCGATTCGTTAGAAGGGAAAGCGATTTTCCTGAAAGGAATTTATCATTAATACAGCTTGTCATAAGCTCTTAATAAGTATACTACCTATACTCCCGGAGGCACGTCGGTGGATAGATGTAAGAGTCTAATTTGTCATATTTGTATAATCTGAGTATACTGATCTAGAATGTTATATTTATGAATGTACAGCAACTCTTACATTTAAAAATTCTTTGCCTTTATCAGTCTGTATTTTCATAATAACACGACCATCTTTAAATATTGTTTCAAACCCTTTTGCGATGCTTGGACCAGTTTAATGATGTAATCCAACGCCCCAAGCGTATTTAGAAAAACAAATCTATAACTGTTAGAATATACTTTATACCGTCATATTTATGGTAATCTATCATGGATACCAGGTCAGCTTGCCATTGTATATCTAAAAGAAGGTGTATATATTTTATTTCTTTGAAAAATAAGTCTGACCGGTTTATGTAGCGTGTAAACATCTTGCCGATTTAAAAATTTGCCTCATTGTTTTTGGTTAAAAGACATGCCCTAATATGACGCATGGCATTTCTGGCAAAAGACAAGTCCTGACATGCCTTATTAACCTATCGAACATTAGAGGATAAATATATTAAGGATTTAATTTACCTTTTAATCAAAGACAATATCAAAATACCACTTTTTTATATCCCCTTTTAAATAACATAACATTTTATATCCTTTTCATATCCCATTTAATTATACATTAAACTTTATATCCTTTTATAAATATCCTAATCAACAATATCAAAAAATAAGCTTTATACCCTCTTATAACCTTTTAATCCATATCCTTAATAAAAAATCAAAATCAAAAACACTTTTATATCAATTTTATATCAAAGTCTTATCAAAAACACACTTTTATATCAAATTGATATCAAAAAGGAGTGTGAAAGGGGCGGAGAAAGGGGCATGTCCACCTGTCAAACTGAGTTTGACAACCTCTATACTCTTACTACTCATTGTTTATGATTTTGAATGTATGCAGGAAACAGGTGTTCAGATATGATTGTTATTTAGTGGTTCAACAGCTAATTAAAGAGAAAAGTAGCAATTCAGTTGTTGGCGCAAGGTAGTAAACTATTGTGTGTCACAGTGCCAACATAAAAATCCATTTTTTAGATTACTTACATTTTCTAACAATGAAACTCCGCAAAATGCCAAAAGCCCTAGGTTTTATAGACTCTAAAGGCCATTTTCCTCATGTTTTTAACATGGTCCTAAATCAAATCTATGTAGGACCTATGCCCGTTGTAGACCAATAGATGATGCCCGATGATAAAGCTGAATTTTTAAAGTGGTATGAAGAGAATAAGCATGAGACATTTGACTTTCAGACTGTTCTTACAATTTACTGTAAACAGGATCTTGAGGTTTTAACACTTGCATGTGTGTGTTTTAGAGAACGTGTGATGGATATGACTTGGACAGAAACAAATTCATCAAAAATGGAGAGGAGGTAGAAAAATGTATTGTTCCATTTCAACTCTCCACATTAGCGCCTGTGTGTATGGCTATGTATAGGTTTTTTATAGTTTATCAATCAAACATTAGGGGGTGTGTAATCTTGTCTAGCAGACTAATCCGCAATTGGGAAGCTTTAAAAAAAGTTTAAGTTTTGCTTCACCAGCACAGAGAGACCTATGTGCGGCTTCTCAAGGCTTAATATCTGCTATACGTGAAATAGCACAACATTCTAAAAAGGTAGATTGCCCTTAAAGGGATAGTAAACACCAAAAATGTTGTTTAAAGAGATAGATAATCCATTTATTTACCATTCCCCAGTTTTGCATAACCCACAGTTATATTAATATACTTTTTACCTCTGATTACCTTGTATCTAAGCCTCTACAGACTGCCTCCATATCTCAGATCTTTTGACAGACTTGCATTTCAGGCAATTAGTGCTGACTCTTTAATAACGTGACATGCGTCAGTACAGTGTTATCTATATAAAAACACATGAACTAATACCCTCTAGCTGTGAAAAAAAACTGTCAAATGAATTCAAATGAGAGGTGGCCATTAAGGGCTTAAAAATTAGCATGAGCCTACCTAGGTTTAGCTTTCAGCTAAGAGTAACAAGAACAAAGCAAATTTGATAAAAGTAAAATTAGAAAGTGGTTTAAAACTGCATGCCCTATCTGAATCATGAAAGTTTAATTCGGACTTTACTATCCCTTTAACACAGCAGAAAGGATTTCTTAAAAAGTCGAGCAAAATTATAAAAATTAAGTAATAGGACAATATCCATTAGCAAAAAGAACCTGGTGAATCAATCTGGTGCATTTTTAGCACAGCTTTTAGGATTTACCTTTACTGTCAACTCTAACCGGTAATAGAACATACTCAAAATGTACCTGGTCCCAAAACAGGACGTGGACTGTTTGAAACTTACTCAACAGGACGATAGATATGCGTCACACAGTTACAACGCGCCTGGATGTTGAAAATGCTGATATCTTAAATAGTTCTGATTTACCAGAGGATGTAAAAAGAAAAAAAGTACAATGCTCGGATGCAAAAATATTTGGCGTTTGCTAAACAAAAACAAAAAAGTATAACTTTTAATGCTCCTGGGAGAACCTAGTTGCACTGAACACAAGTGGCGTATCTGTTGAAAAATGTGATAGAATATTTCATGAAGTTGTTTACCGTGCATGACCAGTTAGCAAAAAATGCTATATTACTTCTTTATAAATGGTACAATCCAAAACATATCTAGTAGGAAAAATAATGGGTAGTTTATGTACAAAAATACAATCATTGGTACAAACATACTAGACGTAGCGCTATATAAAGTCACAATGTGACCGTGCGCAATACATTGCAAGGTTGGGAGACTTATGAAGGCTATGGCTGAACTGAATAATCCATCTGCAGTTGCTGGATAACTTTGATCCCGTAAAAATGGGAAATTAGGGATGTAATCCATTTACCAGTGATATTGCCGCAATATGATATTTTACCTTCAACACCCATCATAAGTCTAACTACGCCTCACAGTTACTTGATACTAAAGAAAATACCTAAATCACTTTAATCCTTCAACGTGGTTGAGTTTGTGAATTTTGTCAACTTCCGTGATTTTTTTTTTTCTGATGTTTTACGAGTCATGAATAAAGTTTTGAAAAGAAAATATTTCTGCGTTTAATTTAACAGCATTGAAAGCTTAAATAAAAATAAAAAAACACAACACAAATACATGAAACATTAACAATCCCAATTTAAAATATTGTTTATTTAAATAAAAAAAACTAAAAATCCTTCATAAAAAGACAATAGGCCATAAAGCGGTGTGAAATATGGAAAAGGTTGGGCAGACAGGGGAGGAGATTTACATAAAAGGTGAGTGGTACCTGTCACATTAGGTATGACAACATATCCCTACTTCTACTAACGTTTGCTTTATGTAACTTTTTTTTTTTTCATACATCCACTGTGGCTTTTTTGCTCATAATAAATGTTCTTTACGTTTTGGATTTGTCCAATAATCCTGGGATGATTTGTGGTCATTTTCTGGGTCTTGCACAAACTTAATAGTTAACCCTTTTCGCTGGTTGACCTAAGAGAGGTCTATATGAGAAGCCTTTTATAGCTGTACGGTTAGCACAGGGTTTAGACAAGTAAAAAAAAAAAATCTATTTTTTTTAGAATTCATATGAGAGAAAAAAGAGAAATAAAAATCACATTTATTTGGGATTTTAAAAAAACAGGAAGTGTCTGTCTACATCTGATCATATTTAATAGGACATAATACCTATAACAAAAGTTTTCTTTAGTTCTGCAATAAATGAACATACTAACAAGGTGTACATTTTCTGAATGAGCGCCTTGCTTGCTGCACTTGTTTTTCAACAACCAAAGTCTATCCCCCACCATGTGTCTTATATGGAGGAGACAAGTCTGGCTTGTTACTGTGAGTAGTGAAGGCAGTCACTATCATGTTTACAGTATATTATGTTTCCTGAGGTTGGTTAGGACAGATACGTAAGCTGGGCAAGGCTGGTAAAGTCTGTTGTGCATTTTCATTGCTCACAACTGCAAAACGTACAATGTTCAGAGTAAAATTTAAAAAGGAAAAAAAGTTGAGAAACAGAAAGAGATTGTGTTAAGTTTCATTTTAAGTATATTAACCCTTTCATGACACGGGCATTTGTCCAAGTTCTGAACCTAGAATTTCAGCTATATGTCTGTTCAACCATCATTTACCTCTTTCACATTAAGTGCACCCACACTAATAAATATATATATATATTATTTTTTTAGAGCAGAAATAGGGCTCTTTTGCCATCAAATATTTCTCTTTTTTTATTGAGGGAAAGTTTTGGCAAACAAATAAAATGGTAAAGCATTGCACAATCACTTTATAAGGATGCCTATGACAAAGTACATTACAGTATACATATGAGGAACATATGAGGAACAAAAAAAAAAAAAGGGGGAGTAGCCAACATTATCCGTACATAACAAAGTTGGTAATGTCAATTGTGCTATGCAGAGACATCATATATACATGCCAATGATAATCTAAGCCTTCTAAACAAATTTAGGAGGCCACTCTTGGACCCCAAACCATGTTAAAAAATTGACATCAATGGAAGGCTATCTAAAATAAGAGACCACTTATGGATCCCATTACATTTACTTCAGGTTTTCAATTTTTATAATGCTGCAACTGGTAACTTTAAGGAAGACACAGTAAACGTGGTGTAAACACTTACTATTCAAATAAAAGTTGGTAGTAACAAATCCTGTTGACAAGAAACAGCTGTGGCTCAGGAGATCCCTAATATTGTATGAGTAAAGGGGAGGGCCAAGTTGATAGAGTATTAACCTAGGAGGCTGGGTTTCATGACGACACTTCTCAAGAGCTATTTTTTAGGTCACTTTACTGTTATAATGTATGAGATAGGGTATACACTTTTCTTGAGACATGGGATGAGTTACTGGTTAACTAAATGATACTAGGAAACAAGCTGCGGGTTATAAACCCAACAAAGTATTTATATAAGTATTTATAATCTGGATCACACATTCTATTAGTTAAAGCCATAGATCTAAAAATCGAAGGATGCTCTAAACTACCCCATGAATAATTAACATTCTCATATAACAAAGAACAAAAAGGTGTGAAAACCACATAACTAGAATAACATTGGTGCAGGGCCAGTCTGCGCTATAAGTAAGGTAAGTGTAAAGAAAGTTATGCATTGCAACACAGGAGGAGGCTATAGCATCAAAATGAGATTCACAAAATGTATTATGCCAAAATATGAAAGTATTAAGCCAAGCTAGATGCATTTGCACTTAAGAAAATCCGGTCCTCCGGCGGAAAACAGTGTGAGCAATGCTTAGTATAAGCTTAAAAGTCTATGAGTTAATGTTCAACAGTTTATGAATGGGGAGCAGGGAGTCACATCTTGATATATTAACTGGCTTAAAAGTTATCATACTCCTGATGTCAGTCAATAGATTGTACCGTGACAAGTCATCTGTGACCCACTGCAGTGACAGAAATTGCGTTGGGGTAGTTACCAGTAGTCTGGTTGCCTCCTGATCACGGAGAGTTAGCAAGCCTCTTGGGTCCCAAAAAATGTGGAGATGCGAATGCGGCCATAGCAAAGCCGGCAGAGGCTGAACTGTATCAGAGGAAGGTATGTAGCATATAACATCAGGTGGATACATTTGTGATCTTGTTTGTGTTGGGAGCGCTTGCAAGTTGCACCTCATTTTCTCCCAGCTCTGCGGCACCTCTAATTGGAACACTTTTAATGTGATGGGATAGGCTTGAGATAGATTAGTAGTGCTCTTCACATTGATCGCTGCACTTTTCACCTACACCGAATCATGTAGTACTGTTTCCACATCTTTAGACTATCTCCCGCTGTTATGCTAAAGGTAGGATGTAGACGCTGGAGCCCCAGAGCGCCATCACTCCCACCTTCCATCTTGTAGGCCTCAGTTTGGGTGGGTTCTTGGAGCAAGCAAGTGCTTCTGTTCCCAAATGCTGTGTGGAGCTCGTCTTCTAAAGCGGAGTGGTGACTAGCAAGCAAGTTGTGCAGTTCCTCCAGGAAGTTTGAAGGGATCTCCATAGCGGGTACTTAATAGTAAACACTAGGCAGGGATGAGGTAAACTATGGTTTTCTAGGTTTATACTGTGTCTTGTTGAAAAAAGTCAAATATTTATTTCTAAACTAATTTTATATGAAAAAAAAAAAAAGTCTGAGAAAATACATTTTATGTTTGCCAAACGATTTTATTGTTAATATCATCCTTAGACATTACTGCAATAAAAACACCCATATTTGTATCCCGCGAGTACAACAACGATACACCCCCCCCATGTACAGGTTTTATGAGATTTCAGGAAGTTAAAGGGATAGTCTACACCATAATTTTTATTGTTAAAAAAAATAGATAATCCCTTTATTACCCATTCCCTAGTTTTCCACAACCAACACGGTTATATAAATTCACTTTTTTTACTTCTGTAATTACCTTGTATCTAAGCCTCTGCAAACTGCCCCCTTATTTTAGTTCTTTTGACGGACATCCATTTTAGCCAGAGCTGGCTCACCTGAGCTCCACATGCATGAGCACTGTTATCTATATGACACACATGAACTAACACCCTCTAGTGGTAAAAAACTGTAAAAATGCCCTGAGATAAAAGGCTGCCTTCAAGGGCTTAGAAATTAGCATATGAACCTCCAAGGTTTAGTTTTCAACTAAGAATACCAAGAGAACAAAGCAAAATTGGTGATAAAAGAAAGTTGTTTAAAATTACATTCTCTATCTGAATCATGCAAAGTTTATTTTGAGACTAGGCTTCCCTTAAAGGGCCCAACATGGGGTCTTCCCATTTACATGGAAATTTGGCACATTTTATTTCCTGGATGTATGTCACCTTAGAGACATTATGGCAGCTTAGGAATAAAAATTACCCCATCATGGCATACCATTTGCTAAAGTAGACAATACAGGGTATTCCAAAGGGACTGTGTTTAGTCTTTGTTTTTGTAGCAACTTAGTCACAACATCTGGCCAAATGTAGTGGTCATATTTTAATTTATTACACAAACACTGCCCTTTTGCCATTCATAGCATTCTTATGTTTAATGGTTATAAAAACCACCAATACAGCAATGTCACACAAGTACAATACCCCCACATGCACAGGTTTTATGGGGTTTCAGGAAGTTACAGGGCCCAACATGGGGTATGCCCATTTACACTGAAAATTGGCACGTCACCTTTGAGACATTATGTCAGCCCAGGAATGGCTATTACCCCCTCATGATATACCATTTGCAAAAGTGGATAACTCAGAATATTCTTAAAGGAATATTTAGTCATTTTGTATAGCTAACTTATGGCCGTAGAGCGCCTGCGATTAACATATAAAGGGGCAGGACACAGTCAGGGATCTATGAAATCAGGAATACAGAATAATAAAATAAATCAGGAGCACATACAGATTCAATTAAGTGTAACTCGGTGTGGTATATTCTAAAGCAATCAGTGATACAGAGGTAGAGACGGACAGTCAGTGCAATGGTAACGAGTCCTTCCTCACTCCTTTCTTATAGCAGACTCTGCACTATTTTTGGGGTGACTTTTTTGCAGGCGGGGGGGGGGGGGATCCCAGAGGGGAAATGCCTGACGCAGAGTCGCTGGACATTTTCTGGATGAACTTTGGGAGGATTAGGGCTCTGGTTAAACAAAATCAAATTTAACACTTAATAAAAATTCCAAAAAAAAAGTATAAGGTTTCCCTGTGCCTGGTTTTTTGTAGAGGATACGCATTATATACTGTGATCTGCATATTATAAAAAGCTACTGTGACGGATACCCCCGGCTACCCCGACTGGGTAGCTCCGCCAAACGGGTCCTGCTTCCTCCCTGCCGATTGCAGTTATGTAGCTGGCAAGTGACCACAGCCTGTAGCCACCCCTGATGCCTGATAGCACCAGTACTCAGGTTCCCACCCTGTAGCAGACTCCAGCTACCAGACTAGGTAGCTCTGTCATAGAGTCCTTCCTCTGCCTGGAACAGGCTGCTATGTAGCCCAGGAAAAGTGATTTTAGCTGGAGCAAACCCAAATAACTAGACAGCATAGCATTAAGGTTTAACAGGAAATGATTTTATTGAAAACACACACTCCTTTTAAACAGTCAGCTCATCTTGATAAGACCCTGGACAATCCCACTATTTTCCTGCCATTCCCGCCCCTCCAGACAGCCCGGCAGGGTGTCATTTTAAAGCTCTCGGTCCCCAGATTTCATAGTAAAAAAATCAGCATGATTTGTTACTGGGGACCGGAGTTACAGTCCGATGACGTTAAGGGGTTAGGGGTGTCCAAAACCACCGGTTCCCAAAGGAGCTCCCCTCCGGCAATTCCCCCACCCCTTGTACTCCCCAGGGGCTACTAATCCCCAAAAGAGCGGAGCTCTAGGGCACATGGTTGCTGGAGCGACCTGGGTTAAAATTTACGGGTGTTCTGCTGTCCTGTGGCCGACCGGGAGTTCCAGGAGCCTGGCCAGCCTGAGAGGGGTTAGGCGGGTTTCCGTTGTAAGGCGGCTGACCGGGAGTTCCAGGAGCAGGGGTGAGGTTGTAGGGGGGTGGGGGGTAGCCTTAGCCGCCTGATATCCGTGACAGCTACTTTTGTACTAGGTTCTGATCTTTATTTGAAGTAGATATGTCTGTAGGCACAGGTCAGCTAAATCTACTCTCCCCATCTTTTTGCTGTACTCCACAATGCACTTTGGCTTTAGGATCTGTGCACATTTACACTTTACAGACACTGTAGTTTCATTGAGGAGAGCATGTTCACTTTTTTGTCAGTGTACGGAAGGGCTAGTAGCTCATTGTGGCGTGGGGGAACCCTGTATAATTTTTTCGTATTGTGCCACAGGCCAGGGTACCAAAATAAAATATAACTTTTACACCAGCACAGAGCAGTTGAAAGTTATCTACCCATAAATGTTACCCTTTGTTCAGAAGGGGTAGTAGGAAATCCCACACAATTCTCTGGGCAGTCAGGTGGATCTATCTAAGGGGCTATCTTTACCCTGGTAGATGTGAAATGCCCAGGTATACCCTATACTGCATTCGCACAGTTTATACAATTTGACACCACAGTTGGACCGTTTAGATGGGATATATTGCTTGAAAACTAATCTCCCCTTAAATTTCATTAGGGACTCATCAATACAAATGTCCTGGCCAGGGGTGTAAATTTCTGCACATTTTTGGGACAGGTGGTTTATTAGGGGCCTTATTTTATATAACCTGTCATGCAGGGGGTCATTGTTGGTGGGGCACTGGGCATTATCATTAAAATGAAGAAACTGCAACAGATATCTTTAATATTTTTTCATTTATAACCAACCAACAAAGTACATAATCATATAATTTGTATGGCATTGTACCACGCAGGGACAAATATCATGACCTTTATCATACGTCATCGACATGAGAAGCAGCTGTATTTGCACAAATGTAAATTCCAAAAATGTATACTGATGTATCTTCTTCAAACTACTACAGTATATTTGGTAACTGCGACCTCTAGAATATACATACACATTGATGGAGTTTATTATAAATTACCACACTGAACTAACCAAATAAAAACGAACTCAAACTAATAAATTCTTTTTTAGAATATATACCACAACTGATTATATCTATTCCTATTCATAATCCCTGGAAAGTGAGGGGTAGCCAGGGTGGGGGGTTCTGGCTCCAGTAAGAACTTACGCTGGGTCACTTCACAATGCCCATTAAAGTCAGGGCCCAAAACCTTTTAATCTCAGATATGTCAGTGGGCTGCCAGGTTTATTTTCTGACATACTGAGACTGTGGATTCTCTGACAGATACTGGTTGGCATATAAATTTATTTAAGCAGCTATATACGCAAACTTGGTATCTGTCAGAATCTGGGAGAGAGTTTATTGGCTCAGATACTGCAACATTAGTTGTGATGCCAGGATTCTCTGTAAAACGGGGGTATTTCAGGGGCTGTTAAATTTGGGGGTAGACAATTTTGATCATTTGTTGGATGCCTCCTTTTAGGTGGAAGACAGAGAGCACCATCACTAAATGTATCACTCAGGGGCTCTATATCCGACACCGTAAGGGTTGCGCTGTCAGATAAAGCGTACGCCTCTTCTACTAAATAGCGCGCTGCCATAGTGGATTTTTTAAAATTTTATTCCCAACCAACAATTCCCACTTCACCTCTTAAAAAAAAAAAAACATATATACATACATATATATATTTTTTGTTTTGCTTTGTAAAGTACACACACACAGTGACACGCTGATCTGACTTCTCGCAGTGAGGGAAGACAGGAAAACATAGAATTTGGTGGTAGATAAGGACTAAAAAGGCCCATCAAGTCTACCCATATTACACGTTACTTATTACTTAGTATAGCCTTATGCATGTCCCATCAAGTCTACCCATATTACACGTTACTTATTTAGTATAGCCTTATGCATGTCCCATCAAGTCTACCCATATTACAAGTTATTTAGTATAGCCTTATGCATGTCCCATCAAGTCTACCCATATTACACATTATTTAGTATAGCCTTATGCATGTCTCATCAAGTCTACCCATATTACACGTTATTTAGTATAGCCTTATGCATGTCCCATCAAGTCTACCCATATTACACGTTACTTATTACTTAGTATAGCCTTATGCATGTCCCATCAAGTCTACCCATATTACACGTTATTTAGTATAGCCTTATGCATGTCCCATCAAGTCTACCCATATTACACGTTACTTATTACTTAGTATAGCCTTATGCATGTCCCATCAAGTCTACCCATATTACACGTTATTTAGTATAGCCTTATGCATGTCCCATCAAGTCTACCCATATTACACGTTACTTATTACTTAGTATAGCCTTATGCATGTCCCATCAAGTCTACCCATATTACACGTTATTTAGTATAGCCTTATGCATGTCCCATCAAGTCTACCCATATTACACGTTATTTAGTATAGCCTTATGCATGTCCCATCAAGTCTACCCATATTACACGTTACTTATTACTTAGAATAGCCTTATGCATGTCCCATCAAGTCTACCCATATTACACTTTTAGTATAGCCTTATGCATGTCCCAGGCATTTTTGAATTCCTTTACAGTCTGTGTTTACCACCTCAAATGGAAGTTTATTCCATGAATCCACCACCCTTTCTGTAAAAAATGCTTCCTCACATTCCTCCTTAAACAGCTACCCTCTAACTTTAGATTGTGACCCCTTGTTTTGGCTTTTTTTTTGTGGAAAATGCTTTCAGCTTCTACTTTATCAAGTCCCTTCATATATTTGAAGGTTTCAATCATGTAACCTCTTTCCCTTCTATCCTCTAAACAATACAAATTTAGGTCATGGAGTCTTTGTATGTTTTATATTTTAGACCATGTACCATTTAGTCGCCCTCTTGTAGAAGAAGATACAGTGACAGCCATTGATCCCACTCATTGGCTGTTACATTGTTACAGGGGCAGATCTATATACCCGAGTGCCGATTTGATCCTGGGGGGCTGCTTAAGGCGCTAGGCGCATCCCACAGCCGGATCCAGCATGCAGGAGGCAATAGAGGGGGAGCAGGACACAGGACGTTCTATGCCTTAGCTTAGGAGCCTACCTAGGTTTAGCTTTCAAGAAAGAATATCAAGAAAACAAAGCAAACAAAGCACAATTTTGATAAAAGTAAAATTGTAAAGTTGCTTAAAATGCAATACCTATCTCAATCCTGAAAGTTTAATTTTGACTAGACTGTCCCTTTAAGAAACCAATCCAGACTGGAGTCTGACAGGGCTTGTTCCTGTCACTGTGTTAACAAAATATTCCTTTTTTGGCTTCAGCATAAACTGCAAATTAATTACATATGTGGCATGGTTAGCCTTGCAAAACCTGCCATGTCCTTATTTTTAAGAACTGGAAAATCCACAATTACTTTAAAAAAAAATTACAGTAAAAGGTGAATAAACATTTTGCAAATATATACTATGCAGAAATGTTATATATTATATCAAGCTGTTTACCGTCCCTTTAATTTTCTCAGTTTTGATATTTGGGTAAGAAATGAGCAGCACCATTATGTAGCTGTCATTCTAGTTACATTATGAGAAGGTTTTAGGGATCCGCTAACTACTTACAACCCTCATTACATATTCTAGAGCTGTCTCCTCTCCAGTGATAAAGAGTCCCTTGATTTTAAAGGGACAGTTTACTCTCATTTTCACCACTTTTAAAAAAAGGGATACTGTACAAATATTTATATAAATGTCTTGAAGATTATACATCTCATCTGGGAGTGTTTTTGTAACAATCTATAGTTCTGCTTAGTTTTTAAACAATATTGTGCTGATTTTCAGAATCCTAGCCAAGCCCCAAAGGTTTTGATGTATACTGCTGTCTACAGATTCCTGCTGGCTCCTGTTTGTGTAATGATTCTTCATATGCAGGGTAGTGTCTGCTTTTCAAGCCCCTTTCAGAGGGTGCCCCAGCCTAACCTCATCAACAGAGCTAAACTGGTAGCTTCTGAGTTATTAAAAAGGCTTTACAAATGATTATAGCAGTATCTGCATTTTCTTCTTTATAGTAGTGTCTATTACATGCAGTTATATGAAAAGTGGTCTATACTGTCCCTTTAAACTTTAACTTGTTATGCACCTGTGTATAAAGCAGATATACTGTGAGGTGCCCAGTGCTTGGGTATAGGTGAGTCAGGCATTGGCACTGATTATGCACCTGTTTATAAAGCAGATATACTGTGTGGTGCCCAGGGCTTGTTTATAGGTGAGTCAGGCATTGTCACCGATTATGCACCTGTGTATAAAGCAGATATACTGTAAGGTGCCCAGTGCTTGGGTATAGGCGAGTCAGGCATTGGTACTGATTATGCACCTGTGTATAAAGCAGATATACTGTGTAGTGCCCAGTGCTTGGGCATAGGTGAGTCAGGCATTGGTACTGATTATGCACCTTTGTATAAAGCAGATATACTGTGTAGTGCCCAGTGCCTGGGTATAGGTGAGTCAGGCATTGGCAGTGATTATGCACCTGTGTATAAAGCAGATATACTGTGTGGTGCCCAGTGCTTGGGTATAGGTGAGTCAGGCATTGGCAGTGATTATGCACCTGTGAATAAAGCAGATATACTGTGTGGTGCCCAGTGCTTGGGCATAGGTGAGTCAGGCATGGACACTGATTATGCACCTGTGTATAAAGCAGATATACTGTGTGGTACCCAGTGCTTGGGCATAGGTGAGTCAGGCATGGGCACTGATTATGCATCTGTGTATAAAGCAGATATACTGTGTAGTACCCTGTGCTTGGGTATAGGAGAGTCAGGCATTGGCAGTGATTATGCACCTGTGTATAAAGCAGATATACTGTGTGGTGCCCAGTGCTTGGGCATAGGTGAGTCATGCATTCTCACTGATTATGCACCTGTGTATAAAGCAGATATACTGTGTGGTGCCCAGTGCTTGGGTATAGGTGAGTCAGGCATTGGTAGTGATTATGCACCTGTGTATAAAGCATATATACTGTGTGGTGCCCAGTGCTTGGGTATAGGTGAGTCAGGCATTGGTAGTGATTATGCACCTGTGTATAAAGCATATATACTGTGTGGTGCCCAGTGCTTGGGTATAGGAGAGTCAGGCATTGGCAGTGATTATGCACCTGTGTATAAAGCAGATATACTGTGTGGTGCCCAGTGCTTGGGTATAGGTGAGTCAGGCATTGGTACTGATTACGCACCTGTGTATAAAGCAGATATACTGTGTGGTGCCCAGTTCTTGTTTATAGGCGAGTCAGGCATTGGTACTGATTACGCACCTGTGTATAAAGCAGATATACTGTGAGGTGCCCAGTGCTTGGGTATAGGTGAGTCAGGCATTGGCAGCGATTATGCACCTGTGTATAAAGCAGATATACTGTGTGGTGCCCGGTGCTTGGATATAAGTGAGTCAGGCATTGGCATTGATTATGCACCTGTGTATAAAGCAAATATACTGTGTGGTACCCTGTGCTTGGGTATAGGAGAGTCAGGCATTGGCAGTGATTATGCACCTGTGTATAAAGCAGATATACTGTGTGGTGCCCAGTGCTTGGGTATAGGCGAGTCAGGCATTGGCAGTGATTATGCACCTGTGTATAAAGCAGATATACTGTGCGGTGCCCTGTGCTTGGGTATAGGTGAGTCAGGCAATGGCAGTGATTATGCACCTGTGTATAAAGCAGATATACTGTGAGGTGCCCAGTGCTTGGGTATAGGTGAGTCAGGCATTGGTACTGATTACGCACCTGTGTATAAAGCAGATACTGTGAGGTGCCCAGTGCTTGGGTATAGGTGAGTCAGGCATTGGCACTGATTATGCACCTGTGTATAAAGCAGATATACTGTGTGGTGCCCAGTGCTTGGGTATAGGAGTGTCAGGCATTGGCACTGATTATGCAGCTGTGTATAAAGCAGATATACTGTGTAGTGCCCAGTGCTTGGGTATAGGTGATTCAGGCATTGTCACTGATTAAGCACCTGTGTATAAAGCAGATATACTGTGTGGTGCCCAGTGCAAGAAATAAAGAGTTAAAAGGTCTACAGAGATTTGTTTTGAGAGCAATAATGTAAGTGCTGATTAGAGGAAATTCTATTCTCAGGCAAATCAGTCTCACAAGCTGTACAATGACTGAGAAACCACTGATAAATAAACAGCCATTTGCTCCCTAAAGTAATTCCCTTCCTGTAAGATCAGCCCCTCCCATAGCTCATTGCACACCAGAAATTCCTGATACTCCTAATTCAGCTGCTTTATTCTCTGCTGTAAATTGGTTTTGTAGTTTTACTTCATGTTAAAGGGCTGTCAGTTACTTTAACACAAACTTGCTCTGGTTTACATCTCAGTAATGTATTTGTAGCTTGTGGGGTTAAGAGCTGCTGCATAAGATCACTGTGTACAATACAGTCACCATAGCTGCAAATAACTGTAGTTTTACTGAGGATAGTGAGGTGATTAGCACTAAAAGGGGAGGAGCTCATTTATCTATACACTAGGTTAGTCATGTGACCATCTCATTAGAGTCACACCCTAGAGGTCTGAGCAGCTTTATAGATTTATTCCTAAACTTCATAAAGGTGCAGCACTTGCAGATTTCCAGAAGAGGGACATAAGATCCCTTTTATTTATTCACTCAGCAGTTGTGCTGCAAGTTTTGTTTTAATAAGCTGCAAATACAGAGAGCAAGTTCCAGCCCCTCCCATAGCACAAACTGTGTAGTGTTAGCTCTGAAGCAGTAAATCTCTATAACTGCATCAGGTGTGAGCTAAACAGCCTTAATTTGTCTCATGTTGGATCCCAGTTATCTGGTTCTAATGAACAGGGTCATGTTCCCCTCTGTGTAATAAGGCATTTAATAGTAACAATGTTTGTGTTGTGAAATAGTTTTATGCTTGAGTAAGATTATTATTCACCATCAGTGATCTATGTAACAGATCTATATATTGCACTTTATTTTAAACTGGTTTTAATTTACAGTTTTTCCCTCATGTAAGTATTCTGCCCTGTATAAAGCATTCTTGTCCCTGTGTATAACAAACCTATAGAGCTCACTGCCCCTTTAAGTGTATATATTATCAGCCAGTATTTAATAAGCCAGGCTGACTGAATCCTGATCATATTCAGCAGCAGATTTAGCAGACAGTGGTTCAGTAATACTGCAGCTATTGCACAGCAGAAAGGCTGCATCTCATACTGATTTCTATAGCTTATTGCAAACAAACCCCAGAACATTTCCTACATCAGTTGCTGGTCTGGTGACCCCAATATCACAAGCCTGAAATTCCTGGCTACAAACTTGTGTAGTTTTAGGGGAAAACAGGAATAAATGGCTGTACATTGCTGTAATCACTTCTCAGCTTTCACAATACAGAGATAAAAAGCCACTTGATGAGGACTTCCGGTGGGCGGGCTCCGGGATAGGCAGCAGAACAGCAGAGCTCCGCATCAACGGGCTTCTATCTGCCCAAAAAGCTGTATTTGGTAGCTCAAACTTGGCTAATTTTGCCCTTCGCATACTCCACAGCCTCCCCGGAGCCCCAAGAAAAAATCCTAGGCAGGTCTCGCTGCCCGGAGCAGAGGGGTTGCCCGTAGGTGATTGCCCTCTGTACTTTTTCACAGGAGTGACTCCAGCTCCCCCACCGAAGACCCCTATTCTACTTTCCGGAAGAAAGGAGGCATCTCCACCAGATGACTACACACTGAGACACTCGCGGAGGTCAACCCGGCTCCCGCTCACTATCCCCGGCAGTTTTGGACTGCGCGGGTCTGCTGTGAGGAACTGCGCCACAGTCACGGCCGACGCCATCTTGGGCCCACGTGGCTCACCCTCCTCCTGGCTAGGAGCAGCAAAAAAAGTACAAGGTGAGATCAAATACCACGCATACATCACCCGACGACTGACACCAGGATACCTGCTTTAAGGGTCTACGAAACAAATGACCACGCTCCCTGCCACTACTGGCCAATACCCGTATGACTGCTCCAGGCACCGGCTCACTTACCAGGGAGAGTCCTTTCACCTAGGAAAGGTTTAAGGGTGCGGGTGACTTTCGGCCACGCTGGGTGAGATTCCACGCAAGCAGCGAACTCCCGCTACACCGGGTAAGATTTCCACCTGATCCCCCACACAAACTCTCTTTGTCCACGCCATTACTTGGCCGTTGCTACTGGCTTTATCACCACACTTTCGAAGCACTAGCCTGGGCCTGCCTGATGCTCCCTCTGAATATTTGAATTGGGCCTTTTCTTACTTCTCACAGAGGTGCCCACCCCGGTATTTACCTGGCCTGTAGGGGTCAGACCCTTACTGGAGGCCTTTACTGTCCCCACACCAGAGTCTAGCAGGTCACTTTACTACGGACCTTGGGAAAGCCAATTGTTTAAAGTGTTCCCTCTCCCAGTGACTGTCCATCTTCTCACAACCCTGCACCATAGAGAGGACAGTAAAAGGAAAAAAAAAAAGAAGAGGGGGAGAAGAAAGGGAGAAAAAGATCGGAGAAGGAAAGTGGACACTCTGTTTTCCAAGATCCCTGGAGAGGGGAACCAAGCCACAATATACCTGTACATTTTGACTCCCAGAGGACAGAAACTTCACAGGACCCTATACAGGGGTCACTCTCCCATAACCACAGGGTCAATTGCATTGTACTGTATGTTATATAATTACTATCAGCCTTTTCTTCTCTTTTTTTTTTTTTGCCTTTATTCACAGTTTGGCTCTTAGATCACTCTGGGACTCTATTCTCTTATAAAGAGATTGCAGACTGGGATGGGAAGGTAAAAATTTCATGTTCTAACTGTTGGCAGACCCTTGCATTATTTAATCTGCTGTATATGGTTATGCTCATTGATGGTTAATGTAACACCTACTGTGTCTATTTCATCTTGTATTGCTGTCTTTGCAAGTTACTCCTCCCACCTTACTCAGTAAACACAGCATATATCTGGCTTTTCAGCACTACACCTTCCGCCCTGCCAGTCCCCAGGTATATGGATAAATTTTTAACTAACACCCCAATGGCGAGTCGCAGTAAAGCCAATGACCGCCGCCATAGAGCTGCTAGTGATTTAACCACTCAGGGCCACAGTTCTGAAACCCTGCTAGAAGGGGAACAGATGGAAACACACCCTATTGTAAAGCAAATCACCCTACTTTTTATGCCTAAAATTGACAACCTACAAAGGGGTGTAGACACCCTGGCGGGCGAAGTCAAATTGTTTTCAACCAGATTGGGGGAGGCGGAGGGTAGAATATCTGATCTAGAAGATTCCAATATTAATACATCAAGTAGAATCGCTCACTTAGAGAAACAAAACACATCCCTCCAGCTGAAAATAGACGATCTAGAAAATAGATCGAGACGCAATAATATGCGTCTCCTTGGTCTCCCAGAATCCATTAAACAACAGGAACTGATTTATTTTATAGAAAACACTTTACCATCACTACTGAATGTATCTATTAAGGACCTTGCTGGAGGGGTGGAGAGGGCACACAGAGTAGGGCCGGATAGACCCAGTCAGAATTTGGAACAACCCCGCCCCATAATGATCAAATTCTTGCATTTTCAAACAAAAACTGCCATATTGAGAGCGTACAGAAAAGTAGGCGAGCTGATGTTTGAAAACTCAAGACTATTGTTGTTCCAGGACTTCTCTGCGGACCTAATGAAACGCCGCAGGGAATTCTCACCCTTATGCTCACAGCTTCACAAGGAGGGAAAACAGGCCTTCCTTCTGTACCCCGCTAGACTCAAATTAGTCACCTCCAAGGGCTCCAGATTCTTTGACACCCCCTCTGCTGCTCGGGATTTCTTAGACAACTATGAACCCCTAGTGCGCAGCCCCTCACACAGCCCCCAGAGACAACTGAGAGGAGAGGAGGGTTGAATGAGAAATTTAGACGCAGCTAATAGAGGTCTAATTTTGTCTATTGTTTCAAACTTAAATTGCAATAATGGTTAATTGGACATGGATATTGACTTTGTCTCAGTTAATCACACTACTGCAAGGACTCTCCTTGGAGAGGAGCCAGGTATATGGCCCGCTCCCAGATACAGGGTCCACACTCGGGACAGTCCCGTTGGACTGTCCTGGCTGTGACTCCACGAGGTTATGTTACAAATGTTTTGAGATTTTAGTTGAGGCAGCTTCTTTTTGGCTGCTACCTTTTCTGGGCGCACATGTTGGAAAAAATGTCTGTCATGATATGTTAGCAATCACTGATCTTATTATAAAAACTGTATTAGAACGGGTTCTGATGACAAATCTGATTTTCTTTACAGCGCCATTGTTTACAATGTCTGTTCAAAGAGGCCTGGCTGGGGCCCGACATGGTGAAAGGCTGAACCGGGAGCCTCTTCCCACGTCACAAAGGTTTGGGAATTTTTTTTTTTTTATTTTTATTTTTTTTTCTCTCTGCCTCTTTCTTTCCTCTCCTCCCCCTCTTCTCAATTTCACTATCCTCTCCCTTTCCCCCTCTTGCCTATTTACCTTGTATCTGCTTGCAACGTCACTTACAACATACCTACCTTAGCTATGACAATATTCATGACACACACACCTCACCCACTAGATAAGATTTAATTTATATTCCTGGAATGTAGGGGGAGTTCATTCCCCTATCAAGAGGAAGTCGATTTTAACCCACCTAAGGAAAAAACGAGCCGAAATTGTATTTCTACAGGAGACCCACCTCTCAGACCTAGAACATAATAAATTACAGACTGGCTGGGTGGGAAGAGTTGAATTTGTCTCCTACAAATCAGCCAGCAGAGGCCTGGCTATACTCTTCGGTAAGCAGCTGGAATATGAGATTCTGGATGTGCTTAAAGACCCTGAAAGTAGATACCTAATGGTGCAGATTAGAGTCCTAGACAACACATACACCCTATGTAACATTTATGCCCCGAACCAGAGGGACAGAAAGTTTTGGGATTCCATTACGACCCTACTTACGCCCTACTTAGACACGCACATCATCTTAGGTGGAGATTTCAATCTCGCCCCCAACCCCCACTGCGACAGGCTTAGAGACCCAAACAGATGCGCCGCGAGAACCCTGCCTAGGGTTTCAGACAAATTTGAGAGAGAAATCTTCGAGGGTCTGGGAGACGCCTTAGATGTCTCCGACATCTGGCGTCAACTCAACCCCGATGGCAGAGATTTTACCTGTGTTTCCAGGGCAACGCCCTCCATGTCACGCATAGACCTATTTCTAATTTCAAACTCGATGATCTCTCAGGTCATAGATACAAAGATAGGTGAAGTTATTGTCTCTGACCACGCCCCTATAGCACTTTTTCTAGACACCACACCTAGGGTGCCCAACAGGCGTACCCTGCGTTTCCCAAAATACCTGGCAACCTCCCAAGAATTCCAGTCCTACCTAGTTCATTGCTGGGATGACTATAGGATAAACAATATCCAACACCTAAATTCGCCTGAACTTTTCTGGAACACGGCTAAAGCCGTTCTTTCGGGTAACATTATAGCGTTTATGGCCAGCAGAAAAAGGCAATGCACAGAGAAAGTTGCGGGATTGAGAGATAGACTGGCAGAGGCTTACCGTGCATACTGCTCTACCCCCTCCCTCAACACTCACCGCGTTTATACCAGCATCAAACTGGAGTATGATACACTCCTTGCATACCAGGCCTCTCAGGCACTCATAAGAACCAAGGGTAAATATTACCGATACGGAGACAAATCGGGAAAACTTTTAGCTGCCCTGGTGAAACTGAACACCTCCTCCAAACAGATCGCGGCGATCAAGGCCGGGGGCAGAGTCCTGAGGGATTCAGGAGCCATTGCAGAGGCCTTTGCCTCCTATTACTCCTCCCTATACGCAAGCGAGCTCCCCACAGGGAGCGAGGCGAGAGACCGCTTCTGGGAGACAATCACTCTCCCAAAACTCTCGGAGGAGCAATTGGCCACGCTAAATGCCCCCATCACAAGAGACGAAGTGGAAAAAACCATTATGAGCATGTCAATGGGAAAGGCGCCAGGCCCTGATGGCCTACCAATAGAATTTTACCGCCTACTTAAATCGCAAATTTCCCCCACCCTTGTAGATCTGTTCTCGGCCTACTCCGAAGGGGAGAGAACCCCTGCCCCGGAATTCCTGTCGGCCTCAATTACATTAATCCACAAGGCGGGAAAAGATAGTCTGCTACCTGAGTCCTATAGGCCGATTTCTTTATTGAATTCGGACTATAAGATTCTTACCAAATTGTTTGCCGAGAGGCTGAAGTTTATTCTGCCCAGCATCATTCACGAGGACCAAACCGGCTTCATGCACGCGCGCTCATCGACGGTCAATGTGCGAAGGGTCCTACAGATTGTCCAACACTTCTGGTCAGGTACCCATACCCACAGGGAGGATAGGCCAGAGGCCTTTCTGCTCTCCCTTGACGCGGAAAAGGCCTTTGACCGGGTGGAGTGGGGTCATCTGTTTCATACCATGGCTCAAGCCAACTTTACCGGTCCCTTTCTCAACCTTATCAAAAATATCTATCAGACACCAACGGCAAATGTGCTAGTGAATAACACATTCTCTCCCACCCTCCAACTGCATAGGGGTACTAGACAGGGATGCCCTTTGTCGCCCCTTCTTTTTAATTTAGCATTAGAGCCGCTAGCCATCAAACTTCGTCAAACCTTCCCAGGTATAGATGTTGCGGGTACCCCGCAACACCTAGCCCTATATGCGGACGACATGCTCTTATTCGTGCAGGACCCCCAAACTCACCTTCCCAACATTCTGCGAAATTTGGCTGAATTTGGCCTCTTCTCCGGCTATAAAGTCAACGTGCAAAAGTCGGAAATCCTTTGGTTGAACCGCACTAGAGGCTCAGATACAAGTTACCCCTTCTCGGTAGCTACCCAGGATATTACATATCTGGGTATCAGGATTTCTGCCAACCCCAACAGATTATATGCTAATAATCTGACCCCCATTTGCGCGAAACTCAGAGCCCAGATGAATAGTTGGAGATCTCTCCCACTTTCCTTGTCGGGAAGGGTGGCCCTACTCAAAATGGTGGTCCTCCCGCGACTGCTTTACCCAATGCTCATGCTCCCCTTACTGCTGACCAAACCTGATGTCAAACTCTTGAACTCGGCAGCAAGAGCCTTTATCTGGCAGGGGAAAAAATCAAGGATCTCAAGAGACAAACTCAGCCTGCCCTTTCTCCAGGGAGGATTGGCGCTCCCAGACTTCCGCCTGTACAATTGGGCCGCGCTAATCCGACTGGTGGTGGATTGGCAGGTTGGTACTGGACACTTCTGCCGCTTAAATCTGGAACAAGCGGTGCTGGGTAATGTCTCCTTAGCCTACCTTCCGCACGCGCCTGATACAAAATCCCTCCGATCCCTGGGTCTTAGCATGTTATATAAAGACCCCTTGAAGGCCTGGTTGCTGGCACACAAATATCTGGGCAAAACCTGCCATGCCTCCCCTTATTTGCCGATCAGAGGGAATCCCGACTTTCCAGCAGGTTCTGAGACCCTGCCTTTTCGTATTTGGGAGACGCGGGGAATGTCTTCACTTAAACACCTGTTGGACCCCTTATCAAGAACAAGCAAAACATTTGGTGCCCTACAGAGAGATTACAATATACCCAGAGCACACTTCTATGCCTACTTACAGGTCCGTCACTATATGGGGACTCTGCTCAGAGATAGTACTGATTTTTGGGAGGGTTCTCCCTTCCGCCTCTCTCAGACACTATTCGCCATGGGTAGGTTCTCGCTTTCGGAAATCTACCACACACTTCTGCACCATCGCTCCACCTCCCATCAGTCTTCGATACAGACAGGCTGGGTCAGAGAGGGTATGAGAGAGGTCTCCTGGATAGAAGTAAGGAATAGCCTGGAAAAAACCAGGAAAGCGACTCTGTCAGCTTCATATAGGGAATCCCAAACACGTTTCCTGCACAGGGCCTACCTCACCCCAAGGGCACTGGCAAAATGGACACCTTCCTCCCTGAACAAGTGTACTAAATGCGCCTTAGCTAACCCCGGGCTCCTCCATTGCATATGGGAGTGTCCCCCAATTAGACAGTACTGGGGGAAGATTCAATTCTGGCTGAGAAGACAGTTACAGATACAGATTGACTTACTGCCTGAGACCATAATATTCCTGATATGGGATGAGAGGCTTCGACAACAAGACTCGACACTAAGCTTGATTATTTTAGTGGCTAGGAAACATCTATTACAACATTGGATTTCAGACAAGGGCCCCTCCTTTAGAGGTTTTAAAAACCTCCTAAAATCACAACTTTTCATAGAGCAGATGGATGTGAGATCCGATGTTCAAGATAGATTGAGCAGTTTTCTACGCAAATGGCGCAGACTTATACTCACCTTCGAGCTAGAGGTTCAAAGGCTACTCCTTAGACCTTTTAGGGACTCTGTTGCCTTCATGGAGGACACACTTAGAGGAGACTGGGACCACCTTTTCAACTAAAAACCTATCCTAACCTATACATCTAGTCCCCCTTCACCCCCCTCCTTCCCCTTTTTTTTTTTTTTTTTTTTTTTTTTTTTTTTTTTTTTTTACGCCGGCCCTGTCACGGCAGGCCTGTATTCATTATATCTGTCTGAGGTTTGATTTTTCTCCACAATTAGCTAGTTAGGGTTATAGTGTTTAGTTAGGTTTATGGTTTTATTTGTTATAAAGAAAAAGGAAAGAAGTAGAGTTTGGGGTTAGGACCTATGCACTACTACCATGCCTGTATCGTGATATTTACTGTAATTGAAATCTGAAATGGTATCTTGCTATAGTCAATATTGTGTCAAACTGGGACTCTGTATTACGTACAATGACAATGTATTGAACCTCCTCCTCTTGTTATAATGTAACAACTACAGACAATTTTGTTTTGTATGTGCATTTTGTCCTCCCCAATAAAAATGATATTTAAAAAAAAAAAAAAGCCACTTGATATAGAAACACTTTGTATTATGCCTCAGACTAAACCCTCACAGGAAAAAACTAACTCACTTCTACTTATGGGGACTCTTTAGCTCAGTGATATTTAACCTTTTTTTGCAGTGGCACACTTTTTTACATTAAAAAATCCTGTGGCACACCACCATCCCAAAAAATTTTGAAAAAATCACACATTGTAGCCTAATACAGCATATATATACACATACACACAAACACACACATACTGTATGTATTGTGCTGTTATGCCATGCCTCCTACAAACTACCCCTGCACTGGGAGTAAAAAACAAGCAAAGTTTAAAAAATATGTCACACTGTTGTCAGTCTGCCGTGGCACACCTGAGGATCTCTCACGGCACACTGGTTGAAAAACACTGCTTTAGCTGCCTCAGAAATGTTCTACATTTTTATTTTGTTTTAGATTTCAATAATTATTCTTAAATTTTATATTAGTTTCCCAGCTCCCTTCCACCCTCTTCCCCTCAGTTTAGCCAAATGCCCCCACCCTGAGGCTGTTTTTATACCCTCCCATGTGACTCCGCCTACTCTAATCACCTACTCCTGTCTCATTAACTCTTTCCTAGTGTGATAAATATTTATATATATGTGAGAACTCAACAATAAAATGTGTAACAAAATTATATGTTCATTAAAGTTTTTATAAGTAAGGTTATTAAAAAAATGTGTTTTTTCTTAACTCTTTTTAAGTGTTATGTGCACTTAGAATGTCCCATGAGCCTCTGCTGAAATAAATGTACATTTACACATAACAGTTTACCTCTATTACCACAGAGATCACCTGGCTATGAAAATTTTTATAGCTGCTTTATTTTAGAGAGGTATTTTTACAAGGGGTCATGGGGTCTATAGGCCTTTTTGACAACTTGTTATAAGAGCCTAGAGACCCCCTTCCTATAAACAGTGAGGTAAAGAGTGGGGATTTAACATCATACCACAGAGACACCAACCCTTTGAAAGAGCAGGCAATTGCTGTTCATATGGTGGGGATTTCTAGGACTTAAGGGAGCTTATATTTAGAGGTTTAAATACTTACCCCATCCAGCTCCCTTAAAGGGACAGTCTACTCCAGCAATTTTTTTATTTAAAGATAGATAATCCCTTTATTACTCATTCCCCAGTTTTGCATAATCAACACAGTTTTATTAACATACTTTTTCCCTCTGTGATTACTTTGTATCTAAGTCTCTGCAGATTGCCCCTTTATCTCAGTTCTTTTGACAGGCTTGCATTTTAGCCAATCACTGCTGCCTCATAGGTAACTTCACGGTAGTGAGAACAATGTTATCTATATGACACACCTGAACTAGCACTGTCTAGCTGTTTAAACTGTGAAAATGGTACCACCGAAGCGAGTAGTCACATTGATTTGGAGCTCCTACAAAAAACTAATTCCCTTTCAGATTTTTAAGATTTAAAAGTGAGCTGATTTGCCTTCAAGTATCTCTTTAAGATCTCTGCACCAGTCTGAGACATTTTTTGGAGTAAACACCGCTCCGTTTGCCTTCCTCGGTTTCTGAGAACGGTGCTAGTAGCAGAGGCCATATCTTATAGCTAACGATCTGCGAGGTGTGCGCCTGACTGCGCAGCAGAAGCTAATAATCGGTAGACCAGCAACAAGTATCCTATAAGGACTTTTAAAGAGCCATCAGAGTGGCAAGACGACATTAAGATGATATTATATTGACCGCAGGAATCCTACCACGGAACAGTGATTAGTACAGTGTCAAGCCACAATATATAAGCTACCTAACAGACATCAGTTCTGCATTAAATGATACAAAGCACATACAAATAATCAAGGCTTACCCGCAACTAATTTTGGAGCTCCCTGAGAAGACATTCCTTTTTGGCATGAGTCCCCATTTTGTGTAATACACGGATCTGAGGTCTAGGCCCAGGACTATGCTGAGAACTGAACTGTTATTATAATTTGCAAATATTTGGAGCATTATATAAAATCAAATCTGACTGTTGGATATTGATGTCTTTCTCATACTGGGACTGTGAGTTAGCGTAGCTGGTTAGATAACATTTTTTCCCCTCTACCTAATCCAGCTTAAGTAGTGCAAAACTATATAAATAAAGACATTTGCACACTAAGGATACCTAAAAATATAAAACCCTCCAATCAGCCCAGTTTTGTCTCTATTTGAACAAATTTCCTGGCACACTCCAATACAACCCCCCCCCCCGTTTTCCTGTTAGTTTTTGGACTGGCAGGTCATATCCCCAGCTCCATTTCCCATGATCGCCCTGTAAGGACAACTACCCTGGGGAGGAGTGTATAACTGGGAAATTAAGCTCCAATACAGATAAATGGATTCTAGAAGAAGAAAAAGTGGCAGGTCTAAGTAAAGGCTTAGTGCTTCAATCATTTGGATAGTTTTCATGAGTGATTGACTCCTAAATATTAGGGGAAAGACGGTTTATCTCAGATACTAGTGTGAACACCAATTAAAGAGTACATAATACTTCCCACACTAACCCACATTACAACTCAGTATAGAGCCAGGAGAAGTTTTGGAAGTTTATCTGAGATATTATTGTGCTGATATGCATACTTTCCGACTTTTCTCCAACAGTGTTAAGCATAAACAGTGTTAAGCTAAACGGAAAACATGCCAGATCTTCACAAATAAATGGAACAATGGGGTTTGATAGTTATGAGTAACAGCAATGGCCTGATGTGATGTCCTCCCCACCCTCCAAATATAAGCTTAATGGTGTTTCCTCAACATTAATACACAGCTGAGAGCACGCCTGACAACATATCTCCACATCTCTTTGGGGAAAGCTTTTACAATCTATATTTTTGAGTGTTATTGATTTAGTTTCAACATGAAAAGCAAAAGTCATTCAGTTAAAGATTACCTGGCAAAGGCACAATCTAAACAAAAATGAACATATAAAGATTTGTCTCCCACAAAAGAAAACTCCTCTCAAGACCAAAGTGACTTGGAAAGTCAAAGCACCTCTGACATACCAGAGAATAACTCTCACAAATAAAATCTATCTTTTAAGAGGAATTTAAATCAGCTTAATCTGAACTGAAAAGAGACATCAAAGAAATTGGTCATAGAACATCTGACATTGAAGATAAGTTTATGAGTTTCCTCAAATCCAGACCACTCTTCTAGATCATTCTATCTACATCCGAAAACTGGAAGACCAGGTAGAAGTTCTTGAGAATAGGTCAAGGCATTCAAATCTATGAATTATAAATATGCCAGAAAACTATAAAAATCTGCAAGAAGATGTCACCAATTTATTCCATTGGCTAGCCCCCGAGATAGAGATGCCCATGCTCCTCATGAACAAAGTTCACTGAGCTCTAACCAAACCTCTCAGTCTGTAACCAGAGACATTATTGTAAAAATGCACTATTTTCATGTTAAAGAAGAGCTATTGAAAGCAGCACGGGTTGCGCATAATATTAAGTATGAAGGAAATGAAATCCAGATATGCACGGATCTCTCTCCAACTACTTTATGAAGAAGATGAGAGATGAAGCCAGTGGTACAAACACTTATTTAGGAGAACATTAAATACAGATGGAACTTTCCTTTTAAACTCACTTTCGCCTATCAAAATAACACTCATTCCTGTTCATCCAATGAGGAAGGACTTTGTCTTCTAGAACATCTGAAGATACTCCAGGAATCAACGGAAACCTCAAGTTTCCCAAATACACAAAGGAAAGCCTTCCAGAAAGACTGGACATTAGTAGACAAGAATGGCAAATCTAAAAGAACCAAGACAGGTCCAAATTCTGCCTTGGAACATGGACCACCGATTGGAGAAGATACATCACCACACTGATTGAATGGTATGGTGGGGCATTTAAATTTAAACTTTGTTCTTTTGAAATGAGAGAACTTCTGGGACCCAATGTTTTTTTGAAGTTAAACCCAACAAATCTTCAATGCTCTGGTATTTTGTGGTATTTAATTGTTTTCTAATGTATTTATCATGGAGGTTGCCCTCTTATCCCTTCCTACCCCTCTTTAACTTACCACATACCTCATCCCCTTCCTTCCCTCCCCCTTCTATAACCTGTACCATTTTACCCTGACTACCCCACACCTTCAGGTCTCAAACTTAACAAGTTACATCTCGTCACTATGTCTGACGTGGTCAAAAATATTTTTTTTGTGTTATTTGAGAATGTTTGTTGTTGCAGTGTTATTATTATATTCTTGTGGTTGGTATGTTTTCCAACTAATAGTTTACCTAATTTCACAATTTAGGATAAAACAATAAAAAATACAGATTTAATCCTAAGGTATTTCATGGTGGGATCATTCAAAAGCTGCTTACAAGGTATGTCATGTTGTTGATTTACACTCTTCATTTTTTGGATGGCTGATATTTTGCTCTATCCCCACACCCAGAGGCTCAAACACATTTAGATTCTTCAATTTCATTTGATCAGATTAAGCTTTCCCACATACTAGAACAAAACCATGACAATTAAAGTAATATCACATAATGTAAGGGGATTAAACTCAGATATAAAAAGCAAGAAAGCTATTATTGAATATAAAACAGCTAGGGCACCAATAGTCATAGAGACATAGAAACATAGAATTTGACGGTAGATAAGAACCAAAAAGGCCCATCAAGTCTACCCATAGCCCATCAAGTCTACCCATAATACATGATACATCATACAAGAAATGCATTTCACCTCACAATGCACCCCCAAATATTTGGATAGAGTGTTTCCTATACAATATCATGCAATCAATAAAAAGAAAAAATGTGGGGTGTCCATACTCTTACATACGTCCCTTAATTTCAAAGAAGAGGAAGAGACAGGGAAGGAAGATTTCTTATTGTCAGAAGTTGCATTCAAAACACTCCAATACTTTTAGTATATGTTTACGCCGCTAATGATAATCAAGCTCCATTTATGTCCAAACTTAGTAAACAGATCATGCAATGGAAAAGATATAAAACTATTATAGGTGGGGATTTTAATATGACTCTAAACAATAACTTATATAGGTCCACCAAAGGCACTTACCCACCCATAGGACAAAAACATCCCAACAGCTATTGAGAAACTTCCTTTTGGATCAGAATCTAATAGATGGGTGGCTGCCAGGCTCTAAACAGAAGTTCAAGGGACTTTACAAATCTTTCTTCAGTGCATAATACGTATTCTAGAATAGATTACATTCTAGTTAGCCAAATTGTAATGCCATTGCTTAATTCAGCAAATATTGTGGATTGTTCCTGGTCATACCACTCCATGATAGAATTAACCCTTACAGGACTATTAAATCAGAATATAATCAGATCTTGGTCCTTACACCCTAGTCTTTTAAAAGATAACATCCTCTTGCAAAAATTGTAGAAAGACATAGCAGAGTTCATATCCATTAATGAAGGCTCCACTTCAAATCCGATCTTTAGTTGGGAGGTTCTTAAGTTGTTTGTTAGAGGCCTATTAATCTCTGAATCCCACAAATTTAAAATTTGTAATAAAGCTAAGTTAGAAGAGCTTAAGAAAGAAATTTCCACACTTCAAAAACAATCCTAACAAAGCCCGAGCAAAGTCATAACTAAAAATCTTAATGACAAAAAAGGAAGAGCTAAACCAGTTACTGGATAAGGAGGCAATTCAAGTCATTTAACTTGTAGATACCCAATATTATCTTTACGGCAATAAGCCAGACAAAATGTTAGCCAATAAGTTAAAAGAAATAACCCGAAAACACCTCAATTCACCAAATTCAGCAAAATGACGGTAAGGTTACGAATGATCCCTTAAAAATAGGAAACACTTTTGCAGATTTTTATACTCATTTATATAACCGTCCTACTGCTAATAAGAACTCAGACAAAGCTAAGGAGTTGAACAACTTTATGGAGTCATCACAAAACGCAAAAATAACAGAAGAAGATAGAGAATTACTGAATGCTCCAGTAACGATTCAGGAAGTCTCTTTAACTATGAAAGACCTTAAGAGAAACAAAACACGGGGGCCAGATGGGTTTGCAGGCTTCTTTTACAAAGACCTTCAACAAATACTTACTCCACAATTAGTTAAACTATTACATTTAATTTTGCAAGGTACAGAAATACCACCAGATATGTTATTAGCTCGAATTCCAGTTATTCTGAAACCAGGTAAAAGTCCACAATATTGTCAAAATTATAGACACATTTCCCTTATCAATCAGAATATCAAGCTACTTACCAAAATTTTAGCAAATAGATTAAACACTGTGATCACAAAACTAATTCATTCTGACAAGGTCAGGTTCATAAAACAAAGAGAAGCTCCAGATAACATTTGCAAAATTATAGACCTTATAAACTATGCCCATGCAAAAGAAATGCCTTCTCTGTTCCTCTCATTGGATGCAGAGAAGTCCTTTGATTAAATCAATTGGGATTATATGCATGCCATCTTAGTTAAATTTGGAATTACATGCCCATTTCAAAATGCAATATCTTAATTGTACTCAAATCCCGAAGCATTTGTTAGGCTAGCGGGTTATCAATCCAAAGGTATAAAAATAAAAAATGGAACTAGACAGGGCTGCCCCCTCTCCTATTTGCATTAAGCATTGAACCTCTAGCGGCTAAAATTAGGGACAATCCAGATATATTGGGAATTCCACTCCATTCACAAAACTACAAAATCTCATTATTTGCAGATGATATAATTCTTTCACTTACCAAACCACTTCTATCACTCCCGCCATTATACTCTATTATTCACAACTTTGGCCAACTCTCAGGCTATAAAATTAAAGGGACAGTCAACACCAGAATTGTTGTTGTTTAAAAAGAAAGATAATCCCTTTATTACCTATTCCCCAGTTTTGCATTAACAACACAGTTATAATAATACACATTTAACCTCTGTAATTACCTTGTATCTAAGCTTCTGCTGACTGCCCCCTTATTTCAGTTCTTTTGACAGACTTGCATTTTAGCCAATCAGTGCTCACTCCTAGGTCACTTCACATGCATTAGCTCAATGTTATCTATATGAAACACATGAACTAATGCCCTCTAGTGGTCAAAAAGCATTCAGATTAGAGGCAGTCTTCAAGGTCTAAGAAATTAGCATATGAACCTCCTATGTTTAGCTTTCAACTAAGAATACCAAGAGAACAAAGCAAAATTGGTTATAAAAGTAAATTGGGAAGTTGTTAAAAAAATTTCATTCCCTATTTAAATCATGAAAGTTTCTTTTGGACTTGACTGTCCTTTTAATGAAGAAAAATGTGAAGCACTAGGAATATTACTCCCACAGCACATGAAAAAATGCTAGAAATAAATTTCTGTTTCTAGAAATAAATTTCTGTTTTTATATGGCAGAATAGTCATAACTAAGATGACCATCCTACCCAAACTCATATCTTTTCAGGTCTTTGCCTATATCGATACCTATAAAAGAGCTCCGTAAAGTTCAGAAAGACATCTTAAACTTCATTTGGCAGGGGAAAAGAGCACGAATCAATAGATACCTTATGGCTAGAAATCGAAAGGAAAGAGGGCTTATAGTACCAAATTTAGTATCATATTTTTTTAATTTTTTTATTATATGCATAGGTTATCACAACTCTTTCAAACGTTACAAATATGAAGTAAACACAGAAATCACAAGAATGGTGTCTCGCATTACATTGAAATGACATAGATATTGCATAATATAACCAGGTTTTCACCTCCATTCCTAACAGATCCAAAGGTCAAACTATACCTGAGTGGGAGGTGAAATGAGGAGTGAGTAGGAGCGTTTACAGGTTAGGAGAGTCGTTGTCAGTTGGTAGGTTAAGGTTTTGGTGTTTTTTCCGCCTTTTGATCTGCTTTATAAAAGCGGAATTACGCTAGTAGTCGGTTGTTATGTGGGTATTGCCTGTATAAGCAGTTGAGCGGATGCGAGGGGCCAACAAGGGCCACCGCTCCAAAGGAGTGAAATCAAAATTCAGTCATCCTTGCGCTATCGTGGGCTAAAGTACCCCCTTTGAGGGGGGAGAGGATATTAGATGAGGGGGGGGGGCTCATTGAGTGGAAGGGGGGGGGTGGGGGGGAGGGGGGGATGGGGGGGAGGGGCTCATTGAGTGGAAGGGGGGGTGGAGGGGGGGGGGGAGGGGTGGACAGACCATCCTGGACCCGTATCAGGGGCCAGTGACACTAAGGGGCAGGGAATCCTAAGATTTAGCTCTGAGGCTCTGTAGGTAAGCTTCCCAGGGTTCCCAGACAAGACAGAAAGTTTCCGACTTGCGCCGGACTCTGTAGACAAAGTCTTCCATGGACTTGACATAATTCAGGTATTCCATTACACTCTGCCATTTTGGAGGGTGCACTTTTTTCCAGTTCCTGGCAATTGCCATTTTAACTGAGGTGAGTATGTATATAAGAAGGGTTCTCTGGTGCGGAGGCACTTTCTCTAAACCCAAGTGTAGAAGAGCCATTCCGGGGTCCTTTATCTCTGGAAGACCCATCAAGCAACAGATCTTACTGGTCTTACCCCAGAGTGCCTTTAGGTTGGGACAAGTCCACCAGGTGTGTAGTGGGGTGCCAATGCCACCACAGTTTCTCCAACAGGAGGGGGGGTGATTAGGATAGAGGGTCTGCAGTCTGGTTGGGACCAGATGCCACCTAGTGAGCATTTTAAAGTAGAGCTCGTACATCGTGGTGCAATGTAAGGCAGCCTTGGTCTTGGCGATGGCCAATGTCCATTTCTTGGGGGAGTATACTGTTTGTAGCTCTGCCTCCCAGGAGAGCATGTGTCTCGTCTTAGGAATTGTAGGCATCGATAGTGTGCCGTGAGGGGTTTATAGGTCTGGAGGCCCGTTTTCCATCGAGCTTCCCAAGCCGTAAGAGGCCGTGGGGCATCTCTCAGGAACCCCCAGGCTTTTAGTAGAGATCTTAATCTTAGAAGTTCAAATTCCAATTGCCGCGGGACCTCAAAGTTTGCCACCATCTCGTCTTGCGTTAGAAGCCGATCTTCTACGTAAAAGTCACCTACTGTCAAAATTCCGATCTGCCGCCACCAGTTCAGTCTCATATTGGGGAGGGTCTGAAGTATGGGGAGTACAGGTTGGATAGGAGAAGGATGGGGGGCGATCTGAGTGTGGTGTCGTAATTTATACCATAGCATTTGGCATCCTCTAACAATTGAGTTAGAGATGGTGTGTACGGTAGCAAGATGCGGGGGGAACCACAGCAAATCAGATAGATCTATATAGGCAGGCAATGATGCCTGTTCCAGGTCCCTCCATCTCGTGGGAGGGAGGTCTCGTCCCCAAGCTGAGACATGAGAGATCATTGCCGCCTCATAGTACATCTTCACGCTTGGCAATCCCAGCCCTCCCTGATCTAGGGGGGACTGTAAGATTGAGGCCGCGACTCTGGGTTTCTTGTTGTTCCAGACATATCTATTAAAAAGGGTCTGAAAATTTTTCAGAAGTTTATCTGGGACTGGGAGGGGAATACATTGCATAATGTACGTTAGTTTGGGTAGTAGCATCATTTTCAGGGCTGCAATTCTACCCATCCAGGAGAGTTCGTCATATTTCTTTGCTCTCAGGTGTTTGTCAACTGCCTTCAACAAGGTGTGGTAGTTCTCATGGAGGACCGTCTCCTTGTCATGAGACAAGAAGACCCCAAGGTGCCGGATACCTCTGGTAGACCATTTGAAGGAGTATTGCTGTCGCAAAGTTCTCTGTTCTTGATGGTCCAGATGAATCGGGAACGCCTCCGTCTTGGCTACATTTATTTTGTAGTTAGAGAGTACACCGAATCTTTCAATAAGAGCCATCAGCGGTGGGAGCGATAAGGTCGGCTCGGCAATGAAAAGTGTAAGATCATCAGCGAATAATGCCTCCTTTTGTACTGAATCATGCAGTAACAGACCCTGGATTTGGGTGTCCTGCCTAATGGCTTCCGCTAACGGCTCCATAACCATCGCAAAAAGGAGCGGCGACAGGAGGCATCCCTGCCTCGTTCCATTTCGTATGTGCATCTTAGGGGAGCAAAAACCTAACCCCTTGACCACCACTGTGGGAAGGGTATATAGGGCCTCAACTGCCCTACAGAATGAGAGCGGGATCCCAAATGTTCTCAGAGTCTCACATTTGAATCGAATGTCACATTCAAAACAAATATCACATTTAAAACACAGTATTAGACTAGAAATATTATTTCAAATTCAAATGTGACATTCGAATTCGAATATTACATTTATTAAACACAGTTGTAGACTAGAAATACTATTTCAAATTTGAATGTCACATTCGAATTCAAATGTCACATTCGAATTCGAATATTACATTTCGAAATTGAATGAATACATAACTAAACATTCTATTTTTCGAACGAATATTTTCAAATTTTATTGAAAAATTTGAAAACGAAAATTCGAAAATAGAATGTTAGAATGTTATATAAACATTCGAAATTCAATTTGAACGAACGAATGTATCAAAATTTGTTTTAAATTTCAAATTTTTAGAAACATTCGCCCATCCCTAGTCGAAATGCATTGAGATAAAGGGCGGCCTTCAAGGGCTTAGTAATTGGCATATGGACCTACCTAGGTTAGCTTTTAACAAAGAATACCAACAGAACAAAGCAAATTTGATGATAAAAGTAAATTAGAACGTTCCTTAAAATTGCATGACCTATCAGAGTCATGAAAGTTTAATTTTGATTAGACTGTCCCTTTTAAGTGCTCTGAAGCACACACATATAAAATAAAAATCGCCCAAAACACCTCTTTAAAATAAAGCATCTATAATGATTTTCATAGCCAGGTGATCTCTGTGGTAATATAGATAAACTGTCATGTGTAAATGTACATTTATTTCAGTAGAGGCTCATGGGAAACCCTATGTGCACACCACACACACACACACATATATATATATACCCAAACGAATAAAACACATTATTTTTACAAGCTCCCTTTTTAATAAACCTATACTTTTTAGACATGTGCATGGCGATTGGCGAAAAAATTCGGTTCGGATTGATTCAGAATTTTTCGAAGGTCGGTTCGGATCGATTCGAATTCGGAAAATTTTGAATCGATTCGTTTCGGATTCAAAGAAATTCGGCTGGATTCGGTTCGATTCGGTTCGTAAATTCGGCAATTCGGTAAGTGGTGGGATTAGACTAGTATTATACTGTATATTAGGTGTTAACATACTGTATAATACTAGTGTAATCTAATGGCCATCCGAAATTATGAATCGATTCGATTCGGTTCGATTTGGAAAATTCGGCAAAATTTAAATTCGGAAATTCGGTTCGATCCAAATCGCCGAATTTTCTGAATTATCCGAATTTCCAAATCAAACCGAACCGAATCGCACATGTCTAATACTTTTGTCTTTACACATTTTATTGCTGAGTTCTCATATAGATATAGAAGTTGCACTAAGGTGGTAAACTGCCATAGAACAGGCTAACAATGGTATTGAGCTGGTTGTTTGTTCCTGTGAGTGCATTTCTCTCTCTGTATATAAATATATTTATTTCCCCTGCAGATGTAGTGTGGGTGCTTATTATTAGGTAATTAACACTTATGTGGGAACTCACTTAGCCTATAGGATATTAGAAAGTACACTTAGTGTTGTGACACGCATTAATAGTTATGTTTTAGTTTTTGGGTTGCAGGAATCTTATATTTTTTTAATTCACCACATATGTTACTTTTTTGCAGTGCACGTTGGTTATTTTGAGCGCGTTATTTAGGTTTCCATACGTGTTATTATTCAGTGTGCATCAGCTTGTTTGTTTAGTGCGTGACAGCTTTACGGGTGGGTCCATCTAGCGCTATTGGTTTTGTGCACTGTTCAGACGTGCGCGTGCAGGCTTGCTGCGCATGTTTAACGTGTGTCAGCTTTTGTTTGCGCACATTTACATAGAGGGTTCTGTTTAGTGCGCTGCTCAGACCCGTGCTTGTCGGCTTTTTAGCACACATACTGTCAAGAGCTGCATTATTGGGGTGTAAAGTTCTATGTCTTCTTTCAGTCAGTCTTAGATCTGGAATTTTGGGGAATTATAGTACCAGTTCCAAGGTTGACTCGTCATTGTTCCCAAGAAGCAGGGGACTTACAGGCCAGTTCTGGATTTAAAGACTTTTAACAAACTTCTCAAAGTTCTACTTTCAAGATGGAGACAGTCAGACTATTTAGCCTCTTGTTCTTAAAGGGCAGTTTATGTCTATAATAGATTTCCTGAAGGCTTTCCTTCATAACCCTATCACAGGGATCATCAAAAGTTTCTTTTATTTTTGCATTTGTGAACTAGCTCTTTCAATCTAATGTTCTTGAGAGCTCAGGGATTTATTTGATCTAAATGGTACAGGCTTCATTTAGCAGTAGATCACACTAAAAGACTTGTGTTGTTTATACAAAAGCATGATTGGAGAATCTGCAAGAGTTAATACGTGGCACTTGTGGCACTCGGGACTCAGGAATAGGATCCCGATATAAAAATAAAAAATGGCTTACTCTATCCTTTTCACATAAAAAGTGCATCACATACACCTCAGATGCATTTAATACATTGTGCTGTTACACAAACATTTAAGTCCTTTATTGATAAAAGATGAATAAAATATTATTTTCATTAATAAAACACAAAACGTGTGAGCATTTCTTTGTAATAGAGGTTTTGTAAAGGGTTTATCTATTGCCTGATAATGTTGGGTGTATAATTTACTCTTGCACCTTGGTATCCTAGGGAAATGTTATAATAAATAATTCTACTAATACAAATCCCAACTGCCCAACATTTACTATACAATAACAGCTCTCAAATATAGGGATATTGGCAGTGATGGCATAAAATAAACTTTACATTGTAGAACAAAAAAAATTGAAATAAATAAAAATAATATTTTAAAAATATAATTGTATATTATTTAATAAAACAACAATGTCCAGTGTATTTAAGTAAATATAATATTTAAATAAAAATGCCTTGGGTCAAAGTGGCTTTTACCTACAGTTGCACTAAAAGTAGCTTTAAAAAGCAGATAATACCGTCCTCCAATTTAACATTTCCTTAGTGGTAAAGTGTTAGTTTCAGGTATTAACTGTGCAAAGGTACAGAGTTACTGTTTTCTAGGCCTCAGAGACATTTGGTAATCCTGTAAATGTTTCCTGGAATTCAAATACATAGTTATTTTTTTTTATTCTATGTAGTATATGTCTCTCTGTACATACAGCCGTGTGATTTGTTATTCTATGTACTATATTTCTTTCTGTACATACTAACCTGTGCTTTCTTATTCTATGTACTATAAGTCTCTCTGTACATACTGCCCTGTGCTTTGTTATTCTATGTATTATATGTCTCTCTGTACATACTGCCCTGTGCTTTGTTATTCTATGTACTATATGTCTCTCTGTACATACTGCCCTGTGCTTTGTTATTCTATGTACTATATTTCTCTCTGTACATACTAACCTGTGCTTTGTTATTATATGTACTATATTTCTCTCTGTACATACTGCCCTGTGCTTTGTTATTCTATGTACTATATTTCTCTCTGTACACATTGCCCTGTGCTTTGTTTTTATATGTACTATATATCTCTGTACAAACTGCCCTGTGCTTTGTTATTCTATGTACTATATGTCTCTGTATATACTGCCCTGTGCTTTGTTATCTGATGTACTATATGTCTCTCTGTACATACTGCCCTGTGCTTTGTTATTCTATGTACTATATGTCTCTCTGTACATACTGTCCTGTGCTTTGTTATTCTATATACTATATGTCTCTGTACATACTGCCCTGTGCTTTGTTATTATATGTACCATATATCTCTATGTACATACTGCCCTGTGCTTTGTTATTCTATGTACTATATGTCTCTCTGTACATACTGTCCTGTGCTTTGTTATTATATGTACTATATGTCTCTGTACATACTGCCCTGTGCTTTGTTATTCTATGTACTTTATGTCTATCTGTACATACTACCCTGTGCTTTGTTATCCTATGTACTATATGTCTCTCTGTACATACTGCCCTGTGCTTTGTTATTCTATGTACTATATGTCTCTCTGTACATACTGTCCTGTGCTTTGTTATTATATGTACTATATGTCTCTGTACATACTGCCCTGTGCTTTGTTATACTATGTACTATATGTCACTCTGTACATACTGTCCTGTGCTTTGTTATTCTATGTACTATATGTATCTCTGTACATACTGCCCTGTGCTTTGTTATTCTATGTACTATATGTCTCTCTGTACATACTGTCCTGTACTTTGTTATTCTATATACTATATGTCTCTGTACATACTGCCCGGGTGCTTTGTTATTCTATGTACTTTATGTCTATCTGTACATACTACCCTGTGCTTTGTTATCCTATGTACTATAAGTATCTCTGTACAAACTGCCCTGTGCTTTGTTATTCTATGTACTATATGTCTCTCTGTATATACTGCCGTGTGCTTTGTTATTCTATGCACTATATGTCTCTCTGTACATACTACCCTGTGCTTTGTTATTATATGTACTATATGTCTCTCTGTATATACTGCCCTGTGCTTTGTTATAATATGTACTATATGTCTCTCTGTACATACTGCCCTGTGCTTTGTTATTATATGTACTATATGTATCTCTGTACATACTGCCCTGTGCTTTGTTATTCTATTACTATATGTCTCTATGTACATACTGCTATGTGCTTTGTCATTATATGTACTATATGTCTCTCTGTATATACTGTCCTGTGCTTTGTTATTCAATGTACTATATGTCTCTCTGTACACACTGCCCTGTGCTTTGTTATTATATGTACTATATGTCTCTCTGTATATACTGCCCTGTGCTTTGTTATTCTATGTACTATATATCTCTCTGCACATACTGCCCTGTGCTTTGTTATTATATGTACTATATATCTCTCTGCACATACTGCCCTGTGCTTTGCTATTATATGTACTATATATCTCTATGTACAAACTGCCCTGTGCTTTGTTATATGTACTATATATATATCTCTGTACACACTGTCCTGTGCTTTGTTATTATATGTACCATATATCTCTATGTACAAACTGTCCTGTGCTTTGTTATTATATGTACTATATGTCTCTCTGTACATACTGCCCAGGTGCTTTGTTATTTTATGTACTATATGTCTATCTGTACATATTGCCAGTGGAGGCTCCTCCATTTGTGCACAGTCGCACATGAACCCCCTAGGGCAAGAGGGGCGAAGAGGAAAAAAAAATGAGCCAAAAAAAAAAATGAGAAAAAAAAAAAAGACAAAAATAAATAAATATAATTTTATTTTTTATTATCATTATTATTGTGTCATAAATAATCATTTCAGCACATAATGTAGGTATAATAAAGTTAAGGCTTAAAGGCAGGCTCTCAGACAGGCTGTGTTGTGTATAATATCATCACATCATGTATTTAACTCAAACAGGAGGGGAGCTAGGACCGGGCGGACGCCGGACGACAGAGCAGAGCCCAGACTGCTGCACTGATGTCACCACCAGGCAGACCCACACCGCGTCAGTCAGTCTCCTCCTCCTGATTTCTCCCGACCAGCCAGCCCAGCCCCAGGCACTGCGGCTGCTGTCTCTTGTGCGCCGCGCGCCGTCACGCCCACGCCAGTCACCTGACCGCTCCTATCCTAAACCTGTTCGCACGTGCGAACAGAGAGCCCCTATCCTGCACAGTGATCTCTATGCATCACTGTGCAGGCGTAGCTCCTCCCAGCCCGGCGACTGTAATAGAGCCTTAACCGCACAGGCTGAAGTGTGCGATTCACTTCAGCCTGTGCTCTGCCTCCTCCCACAGTCTGCCTGAGCTCGCCTCTGATACGCTGCTGCGTACACGTGACGACCCCCACAAGGCTCCTCCCCCTCAATGGAGCAAAAATCGCATTGAGGAGATAGCCGTTGAGCGGATAGGAGCCTTGTTTAAGAGCTCTGTGTACAACTTGCCTCTCTTCTTCTGTAAAACAAAAACAATCTGAATCTACATACTAATTTCTACAGTGGTTACTGCAGTGCTGCCTCACTGAGTCTGTGACTATTGTTGACTTGCAGTCAGAGACTGAGTTAGTTAGATCAGACATTAGATAGGGAAGGAAGGCCAAGGTCAGGGACAGAGTCAGACAGGGTAGGGAGGGTAGGGAGGTCCGAGGAATCTTGCCTTAAAAAAAATATATTTTGCTGCAGGCCTGCAGCTTATTAGTTTGTGTGTGTGAGAAAAAAAAAAAAAAGGTCATTTTTATTTTTGCTTTAAAAAAAAAAGATACAGTCTCTCAGACAGTCACATTAGAGTACTTAGGTAGGGAGTTCTTTAGTGGACTAGTGGAGTAATTTGGGAATAATAAAATAATATTTTTTAGCAGATTTTATCAGATTGCAATTAGAAGTTTTGCAAAAAAAGTTAAAAGATTTTTTTACAAAAAAAGCAGTTAACATCTGCTGTGCTGCTGTCTGATACTAGTTGTGACCGTTAACGTCTGTCACGGTTTCTTATTCTTACTATTAATACATTTAAGTATTTTAGCACATTAATTAATTAGCAGATTGCAATTAGAAGTTTTGCAAAAAAAGATAAAAAGTTTTTTTATTTTAAAAAAAGCATTTAACTGCTGTTGCTGATACTACTTGTTGACCGTTGACGGCTGTCACGGTTGCTTACCATTAATACATTTAAAGGGACATTATACACTCATTTTTTCTTTGCATAAATGTTTTGTAGATGATCTATTTATATAGCCCATAAAGTTTTTGTTTTGTTAAAATGTATAGTTTTGCTTATTTTTAAATAACATTGCTCTGATTTTCAGACTCCTAACCAAGCCCCAAAGTTTTATGTGAATACCGTCAGCTACCTTCTCCAGCTTGCTCCTGTTTGTGTAAAGTTTCTTTTCATATGCAAAAGAAGGGGGAGGGGGGAGTTTCTTATTTCCCACTTGCAGTGGGCTTTCCAGCTATCTTTTCAACAGAGGTAAACTTAGAGCTTCTAAGTAAGTTTTTAAACAGTTTTATACTGGATTTTTATATCAGTATCTGTGCATCTTATTCTTTATAGTAGTGTCTATTACATGCAGTTATATGAAAATGAGTGTATACTGTCCCTTTAAGTATTTTAGCAGATTAATTAATTAGCAGATTGCAATTAGAAGTTTTGCAAAAAAATGTAAAGTTTTTTTGAAAAAAAAAAAGCAGTTAACTGCTGTGCTGCTGTTGATACTACTAGTTGTTGACCGTTGACGGCTGTCACGGTTGCTTACCATTAATACATTTAATTTATGTATTTTAGCAGATTAATTAGCAGATTGCAGTTAGAAGTTTTGCAAAAAAAAGGTACAAGTTTTTTTTTTAGAAAACTGCTGTGCTGCTGGCGATACTAAAATTAGGCAGTAAACTGACATATTTAAGATTTTTTTTTTTATCTCTAGTGAGCTATATTATTATAATTATTATAAGATATTACCTATTAGTTGTAGTTGATATTTTCTAACAGCTGCAATATATTTTATAACAACCGGCACCGCAAAACTACTTGCCGTTGCCTACTAGTGTTGTGTTGTATAGTTTCCAACAGCTGCAGAGCTACCTACCTACAAGTTATATATTACATAACAACCGCCAAACTATTAAACTTTTAATATATTTTCTAACAGCAGCAGAGCTACCTACCTACAAGTTATATATTACATAACAACCGCCAAACTATTAAACTATTACTTCAAGTTGAGTTGTATATTTTCTAACAGCTGCAGAGCAGCAGAGCTACCTACCTACAAGTTATATATTACATAACAACCACAAAACTATTAAACTTTTAATATATTTTCTAACAGCTGCAGAGCAACCTACCTACAAGTTATATATTACATAACAACCGCCAAACTATTAAACTATTACTGCAAGTTGAGTTGTATATTTTCTAACAGCTGCAGAGCTACCTACCTACAAGTTATATATTAGATAACAACCGCCAAACTATTAAACTATTACATCAAGTTGAGTTGTATATTTTCTAACAGCTGCAGAGCAGCAGAGCTACCTACCTACAAGTTATATATTACATAACAACCACAAAACTATTAAACTTTTAATATATTTTCTAACAGCTGCAGAGCTACCTACCTACAAGTTATATATTACATAACAACCGCCAAACTATTAAACTATTACATCAAGTTGAGTTGTATATTTTCTAACAGCTGCAGAGCAGCAGAGCTACCTACCTACAAGTTATATATTACATAACAACCACAAAACTATTAAACTTTTAATATATTTTCTAACAGCTGCAGAGCTACCTACCTACAAGTTATATATTAGATAACAACCACCAAACTATTAAACTATTACTTCAAGTTGAGTTGTATATTTTCTAACAGCTGCAGAGCAGCAGAGCTACCTACCTACAAGTTATATATTACATAACAACCACAAAACTATTAAACTTTTAATATATTTTCTAACAGCTGCAGAGCTACCTACCTACAAGTTATATATTACATAACAACCGCCAAACTATTAAACTATTACTTCAAGTTGAGTTGTATATTTTCTAACAGCTGCAGAGCTACCTACATACAAGTTATATATTAGATAAGAGCAAAGGACTGTTCTTTGTGTGTAAACTAACAGTTAAGATGGCACTTAGTAAAATTAGTGTGTCTGAGCTAAAGCAATTACATTTTTCCACGTTGCCCATTGAAAGAAAAATTGAAATTAAAATGCTCAGGCCAACACCTATGCTTAACCTTACCCAGGTGACAAAATGCAAAACTAGAGATTACAAAAGAGAATTCAAACCCGAGGTATATGATAAATATCCATGGATTTGTGGTTGTGAATTATCAAACAGGCTCTTTTGTTTTTATTGTCTACTGTTTGCAAAACAAAGTGGGGATTCAAGCTGGGTGAGTTATGGTGTCGCCGATTTATCACATTTAAGTCAAAAAACAAATAAACATAATTGCTCCCAATCACATTTAAACTCCACATTAGAGTTTAATTTGCTAGGAAGGGTTGATATTCGGCAACAACTTGACAGTGCATATCGCTTGAATATTAAAAAACATAATGAGCAAGTAACGAAAAATCGCTATGTTCTTTCCAAAATAATTAATTGTATTTTATTTTGCGGCGCATTTGAGCTTGCACTTCGAGGACATGACGGACGCAATGATTCATTAAATCCAGGCATTTTCAGAGGTCTTATAAACTTCTCAGCAGAGCTTGATGCATCTCTAAAAGAACATCTCGCTAGTGCCACTGTTTTTAAAGGAACGTCAAAAGAAATTCAAAACGATTTATTAGACTGTATGCTTACTGTTTGCCAGAACCAAATAAAGAAGGAAATCTCAAATGCAAGTTTTGTAGCAGTGATAGCAGATGAAGCTACTGATGTTTCATCTGCCTTCCAATTGGTTGTTGTTTTTAGATACATTATAGGTAACGGACAACCGGTTGAGAGATTCTGGGAATTCACTAATCCAGCTGGACATGATGCAGAATCTTTAGCTACGTGTATTCAAGCTACTTTGGAAAAAGTTATAGACAACCCAGAGAAACTGATATCTCAGAGTTACGACGGTGCAAGCGTGATGAGTGGTCAGCATGCAGGTGTTCAGGCTATAATTAAACGTACCTACAAGAATGCACATTTTGTGCATTGCTACGCACATCAGCTCAATTTAATTGTCAGCAAAGCAAGCAGTCAAAATCAACAAGTTCGAGTATTTTTTTCAAATCTAAGTGACATTACTAACTTTTTTAGTAACTCACCACAAAGGATAGCTATTCTAGATGAAACTGTTAGAAGGATACCTCATGGTTCAGCCACCAGGTGCAATTTCAAGAGTCGAACCGTCAATACAGTTTTTGAAAACAGGGAACAGTTAATTGAATGCATGGAAAAAATAGAGTCAACATCGAAAAAAGAAATAGCTATAAATCAATCAAGCAATCGTGTTTTGGCTTACAGTTTTCCACAATATTATGCCACATGTAGATGTGTTATACAACCAACTTCAGAAAACAGATGCAGCACTTATTAGAAAACATATTAACACTTTCCAGCAGACAATGGAAAAGGAATAGAATGGACACAGTGACCATTACGATATCAGAAACAGAGGAAACATCTAGGAAAAGGAAGAGAGAAAATATTCACATTGCTCAGACTGTGGCAGCTAAAGAGATATGCGATGTTATCACAAATCAAGTAAAAGATAGATTTTCTTTTATAACTCACTACTCGGCTGTTTCTCTCCTGCAAGCGGAAAAATTTGCGGATTACAAGAAAGATTTTCCAAATCAGCTTCTTGACCAAACATCAGCTGTTTATCACACATTACAGAAAGATCGCCTGAAAACTGAACTAGGAGTAATTTACAGAAGACCAGATTTCAGAAACATGAATGGTGCCATTAGTCTTCTACAGTTTGTAATTGAAAATAACTTGGACAGTACTTTCTCGGAGACCTACAAACTGTTGTAAATTATTTCAACTATTCCTGTGACAACTGCTGAGGCTGAGAGATGTTTCTCAACTTTAAAACGAGTTAAGACATTTCTAAGGAGCACCATGACTGAGGAAAGACTGACCGCTCTAGCCATGCTGACAATTGAAAAACAATTGATAAATGACATTCCTAAATTCAATGTTATTGATTTATTTGCCTCAAAAAAAGACAGGCGGATTGACTTGATTTACAAAACTTGTACTTGAGTTAAAAACATTGTTTTAATCTTTACCTTTGAAGTAAATTATTAAGCACTAGTGTAATAGAAAAAATCTTCTTTTGTACTAGAAAGTAAAATGTTGGTGTATTTATCTTCATGTTGCCAAGGCCTTTGGTTGCATTGCCTAATATCGAACACTGGGGGCTGGGGCATCAGTAATTGAAATGTGGTTGTATTTCTCTATAAAGTGGAAGGTTCTTTAAATCTAGGAATATATATGTTTTCATAAATGTACATTCAATATTCTTATTATTTTGCAGATTTAATTAATCATTTGGTTAATATATATATATATATATATATATATATATGTTATTATATAATTTAACTGAGCACCATCATGTATATTTTAAGACCAGACATGGGCAGATAGTGTAGGCTCCTCCATTTGTGCACTGTCGCACGTGAACATGGCTGTACTGAAGAGTATGCATTCATAGATTTAAGATGTCTGTGTCCACTGTGAGGAACACAGTGAGCAATGCATAGTGAGGATATGGAAGACCACAGGCACAGTTCTTGTTAAGGCCAGAAGTGGCAGGGCAAGTAAAATATCAGAGAGGGCCAGAGGCAAAGGATGTTGAGAACGGTCAAAAACAGCCCACAGACCACCTCCAAAGACCTGTACTACTGGTAATATTGTTGATGGTCTCATGGATTCCACTCAATATCAGCAGAAACTTGAGAATAATGTTGAGGAATCAGTCACAAACTTCAGTTGAAGTTACCCCCAGGCAGTGGCACTATATGTCTCTCTGTACATACTGCCGTGTGCTTTGTTATTATATGTACTATATGTCTCTCTGTATATACTGCCCTGTGCTTTGTTATTCTATGTACTATATGTCTCTATGTACATACTGCCCTGTGCTTTGTTATTCTATGTACTATATGTCTCTCTGTATATACTGCCCTGTGCTTTGTTATTCTATGTACTATATGTCTCTATGTACATACTGCCCTGTGCTTTGTTATTATATGTACTATATGTCTCTCTGTATATACTGCCCTGTGCTTTGTTATTCTATGTACTATAAGTCTCTCTGTACATACTGCCCTGTGCTTTATTATTCTATGTATTATATGTCTCTCTGTACATACTGCCCTGTGCTTTGTTATTCTATGTACTATATGTCTCTCAGTACATACTGTCCTGTGCTTTGTTATTCTATGTACTATATTTCTCTCTGTACACACTGCCCTGTGCTTTGTTTTTATATGTACTATATGTCTCTCTGTATATACTGCCCTGTGCTTTGTTATTCTATGTACTATATGTCTCTCTGTACACACTGCCCTGTGTTTTGTTATTATATTTACTATATATCTCTCTGTACAAACTGCCCTGTGCTTTGTTATTCTATGTACTATATGTATCTCTGTACATACTGCCCTGTGCTTTGTTATTATATTTACTATATATCTCTCTGTACAAACTGCCCTGTGCTTTGTTATTCTATGTACTATATGTATCTCTGTACATACTGCCCTGTGCTTTGTTATTCTATGTACTATATGTATCTGTACATACTGCCCTGTGCTTTGTTATTCTATGTACTATATGTATCTCTGCACACACTGCCCTGTGCTTTGTTATTCTATGTACTATATGTATCTCTGCACACACTGCCCTGTGTTTTGTTATTCTATGTACTATATGTATCTGTACATACTGCCCTGTGCTTTGTTATTATATGTACTATATGTCTCTCTGTACAAACTGCCCTGTGCTTTGTTATTATATGTACTATATGTATCTCTGTATATACTGCCCTGTGCTTTGTTATTCTATGTACTATATATCTCTCTGCACATACTGCCCTGTGCTTTGTTATTCTATGTACTATATGTCTCTCTGTACATACTGTCCTGTACTTTGTTATTCTATGTACTATAAGTCTCTCTGTACTTACTGCCCTGTGCTTTGTTATTATATGTACTATATGTCTCTGTACTTACTGCCCAGGTGCTTTGTTATTCTATGTACTATATGTCTATCTGTACATACTGCCCTGTGCTTTGTTATTCTATGTACTATATGTATCTCTGTACATACTGCCCTGTGCTTTGTTATTATATGTACTATATGTCTCTCTGTACATACTGCCCTGTGCTTTGTTATTCTATGTACTATATGTCTCTCTGTACCTACTGCCCGGGTGCTTTGTTATTATATGTACTATATGTCTCTGTACAAACTGCCCTGTGCTTTGTTATTCTATGTAGTATATGTCTCTCTGTACATACTGCCCTGTGCTTTGTTATTCTATGTAGTATATGTCTCTCTGCACATACTGCTGTGTGCTTTGTTATTCTATTTACTATATATCTCTCTGCACATACTGCCCTGTGCTTTGTTATTCTATGTACTATATGTCTATCTGTACATACTGCCCTGTGCTTTGTTATTCTATGTACTATATGTCTCTCTGTACATACTGCCCTGTGCTTTGTTATTTTATGTACTATATGTCTCTCTGTACAAACTGCCCTGTGCTTTGTTATTCTATGTTATTTATTTAGAACCATCAGTAAATACAATATGTCAGACACATGATCAACGTAGCACAAGACGAAAATAAATTATATTTGCTTACAGATATGTGTAAAACAGATATGTTAAATTCTTTATAAACATGCAGTTAGTATTTTAGTTTATGTTAACAATTCCTAATTAAATTTGATTATAGTTAAGTCCATTATACAGAGATAAATAACAAAGGAGTCATACATCATCAACCCTCAATACAATCTATATCAGTATATATATATATATATATATATATATATATACACTAGATAGATAGATAGATAGATAGATAGATACTAGGTAATTAATTCATTACCCAGTAACAAAAGGGACTAACTATGCAGGAAGAGCATTTTTACCAGAAAAAGAGAAAACATAATTAAATAAAAATAGAAATAAAAATAGAAAAAGAAAACGGGAGACAAAACAAGAGAGAGGGAAGAAAAGACAGTTAGAAATATCCTTTAGCCTATTAACCTAACCAAGCATTGGGGAAATGTCCAGCGTATATATTCAACTGAACATAAGCAGAGTTAATCAATGGTTTCATTAATTGTATTTGTACTATTTCCAGAAGGGTGAAAAGGAAGCCAATCCATTTTTTAAAACATGCGGCCAATTGAGCGTCACTAGTATTTTGTAATCTATACTGATCTGATGTGCATTGTGTTAACAGAGCTTTTTGAAAACTGAAAACTTGGGCGCCAACTGTCCTTTCCATGTTCTTAAAATAAGATTACAGGCTAAAAATATTATTGTGTTGATTAGTGTGAAATTCTTGTTAAAGCCCTGAAATTTAGCTAGGAAAAAAGCATCCTGAGGTTGAATAGAAGATTCTAACAATGCAACTGTGTTCATCCAGTAGTTGATTTTGGCCCGGAATTGGGTAATTTTAGGGCAATCACAAAAACAATGAAAAATATCTGCCTGGCTGGCGTTGCATCTTGAGCAATAAATGTTTGATTTATACCATTTGGTTAAATCGTCTGGAGTTAGGCAGGCCATATAAATCAATTTTAAGTGTTACTCCTGCCATGTTGTCAAAACCCAAGATTTTTCTGCTATTTTGAGACTGTCCAAAATATCCTGGGTACTAATATTGGGGAAATACTTAGTCCATTTAATTTTTACATATTGTAGTTGATCAGTAAGAGAGGGGCAGTTAAAAATAGAATATAGAGAAGTAATAGAGTAGACCCCATTGCGGTATAAATTGATTCTATTAGGTAGAACGCCCAAAGACCAATCTGAACCATATCTCTGCTTCAGTTCAAATAGATAATGCCTGAGCTGTAAATAGGAGTAAAAATCTCTCCTGGGTAATCCAAATTTGTTACAAAGATCTTGGAAAGATTCAAAATTTAAATCCAACCTTACTATTTGTTTAACCCAAATTAGGCCCCTACTTTGCCAGTGTTGAAAGATTACATTAGAAAGGCCCAGAGTAAAATTAGGATTCCCTATAATTGGAAGAAATTCTGAAACAAATGGGGTACAATTAGATTCTAGACAGAATGTCTGCCATGCGGAGATTATGTTTTTAATTGTAATTAAGTTACATATATTAGATGTTAGGGAACGTAACAGACAATGAAGAATGGCATTCAAGTGAAATGTTGCTATTATATTGGATTCACAGCGCAAGAAAGTGTCCTTAGTATCCCAGCCATTCAGCTATTCAGCTACCCACAAGTGTAACTTATCCATACTTTATTGCTTCTTCTATAGTTATGTGACGGATACCCCGGATACCCCGACTGAGTAGCTCTGCCAAACGTTTCCTGCTTCCTCCCTGCTGACTGCAGCTATGTAGCTGGCAAGTGACCACAGCCTGTAGCCACCCCTGATGTCCGACAGCACCAGTACTCAGGGTCTCACCTTGTGGCAGACTCCAGCTACCCAGACTAGGTAACTCTGCCAGAGTGTCCTTCCTCTGCCTTAAAACAGGCTGCTATGTAGCCCAGGAAAGTGATTTTAGCAGGAGCCCACCCAAATAACTAGACATACTAGCATTCAGGTGAAACAGGAACTGATTTTATTGAGAAACACACACATCTTTTATACACATAACTCATCTTGATAAGATGCTTGACAATTTCTCAATTTTCCCGCCATTTCTGCCCCTCCAGACAGGCTGGCACCTCCATAGAATCCAAAGGCCCTGGACCCAAAAATCAGCATGATTCGTTACTGGGGACCGGAGTTACAGTCCATTGAAGTTATGGAGTTAGGGGTGTCCAAAACCCCCAGTTCCCAAAGGAGCTCCCCTCCGGTAATTCCCCCATCTCTTGTCCTTCCTAGGGGCTACTAATCCCCAAAAGAGCGGAGCTCTGGGGCACATGGTTGCTGGAGCAACCAGGGGTAAAGTTAGCGGGTGTCCTGCTGTCCTGTGGCTGGCTGGGAGTTCCAGGAGCCCGGCCAGCCTGAGAGGAGTTAGGCGGGTGTCCGTTGTGAGGCAGCCGATCGGGAGTTCCAGGAGCCTGTCCAGCCTAGGAGGGTTTTCCTGGTCTTATACCAGCTCTTCACAAAACAAGCAAACGAAAGCTTCTAGAGATTGTGGTTGCTCTGAGGAGCCCAAAACCACTGAGAAACAACAGGGTGAGGTTGTAGGGGGGTGGGGGGGTGGGGTAGCCTTAGCTGTCTGGTATCCGTGACAAGTTAGATTCACATAAGTGAGATAGACAACTTTTTTCAGTATTAACCTGACTCATATATAGATTTATACTCACTTTAGATATATTTTTGCATTTTTATGAAAACTGTTTATAAGATTTGCTTATACTATTTAACAACTTGTTCTGATCACGTAGCAGTGTCTGAACCCACCGGTAAATATTTACAATCAACATCACCTTAAGCTGTGATTATATTTAAACCTAACAGCCATTTCCACATAGTTTGGTTTTCACTCTATCTCTAGACATATGTCCTTATCATAGACTCCCCCTAGCTGATTAGCGCCAGTACTTTCTTTCTTTCTTGTCCACTTCCTCATTTGGGTTTTTTTTGTTTGGGGACCCCCCTGTACTTGGCTTTTAAGGATCCTTAGCACCAACTCTCTCTCATCTTTAACCTCTCTTTACATACTGCCATGTGTTTTGTTATTCTATGTACTATATGTCTCTGTACATACTGCCCTGTGTTTTGTTATTCTATGTACTATATGTCACTGTACATACTGCCATGTGCTTTGTTATTATATGTACTATTTGTCTCTCTTTACATACTGCCATGTGCTTTGTTATTCTATGTACTATATGTCACTGTACATACTGCCATGTGCTTTGTTATTATATGTACTATATGTCTCTCTTTACATACTGCCCTGTGCTTTGTTATTCTATGTACTATTTGTCTCTCTTTACATACTGCCATGTGCTTTGTTATTCTATGTACTATATGTCTCTGTACATACTGCCCTGTGCTTTGTTATTCTATGTACTATATGTATCTCTGTACATACTGCCCTGTGCTTTTTTATTCTATGTACTATATGTCTCTGTGTAATTACTGCCATGTGCTTTTTTATTCTATGTACTATATTCTCTATGTACACACTGCCCTGCGCTTTGTTATTATATGTACTATAGGTCTCTCTGTACATACTGCCCTGTGCTTTGTTATTATATGTACTATATGTCACTCTGTACATACTGCCCGGTGCTTTGTTATTATATGTACTATATCTCTCTGTACATACTGCCATGTGCTTTGTTATTATATTTACTATATGTCTCTCTGTACATACTGCCCTGTGCTTTGTTATTATATGTACTATATATCTCTCTGTACACACTGCCCTGTGCTTTGTTATTATATGTACTATATATCTCTCTGTACACACTGCCCTGTGCTTTGTTATTATATGTACTGCCCTGTGCTTTGTTATTATATGTACTATATATCTCTGTACACACTGCCCTGTGCTTTGTTATTATATGTACTATATCTCTCTGTACATACTGCCATGTGCTTTGTTATTATATTTACTATATGTCTCTCTGTACATACTGCCCTGTGCTTTGTTATTATATGTACTATATATCTCTCTGTACACACTGCCCTGTGCTTTGTTATTATATGTACTGCCCTGTGCTTTGTTATTATATGTACTGCCCTGTGCTTTGTTATTCTATGTACTATATGTCTCAGTACATACTGCCCTGTGCTTTGTTATTATATGTACTATATATCTCTGTACATACTGCCCTGTGCTTTGTTATTATATGTACTATATATCTCTGTACATACTGCCCTGTGCTTTGTTATTATATGTACTATAGGTCTCTCTGTACATACTGCCCTGTGCTTTGTTATTATATGTACTATATATCTCTGTACATACTGCCCTGTGCTTTGTTATTATATGTACTATAGGTCTCTCTGTACACACTGCCCTGTGCTTTGTTATTATATGTACTGCCCTGTGCTTTGTTATTATATGTACTGCCCTGTGCTTTGTTATTATATGTACTATATATCTCTGTACATACTGCCCTGTGCTTTGTTATTATATGTACTATAGGTCTCTCTGTACATACTGCCCTGTGCTTTGTTATTATATGTACTATATGTCTCTCTGTACACACTGCTCTGTGCTTTGTTATTATATGTACTATATATCTCTGTACACACTGCCCTGTGCTTTGTTATTATATGTACTGCCCTGTGCTTTGTTATTATATGTACTATAGGTCTCTCTGTACATACTGCCCTGTGCTTTGTTATTATATGTACTGCCCTGTGCTTTGTTATTATATGTACTATATATCTCTGTACACACTGCCCTGTGCTTTGTTATTATATGTACTATATATCTCTGTACATACTGCCCTGTGCTTTGTTATTATATGTACTATATATCTCTGTACACACTGCCCTGTGCTTTGTTATTATATGTACTATATGTCTCTCTGTATATACTGCCGTGTGCTTTGTTATTCTATGCACTATATGTCTCTCTGTACATACTGCCCTGTGCTTTGTTATTATATGTACTATATATCTCTGTGCTTTGTTATTATATGTACTATATATCTCTGTACATACTGCCCTGTGCTTTGTTATTATATGTACTGCCCTGTGCTTTGTTATTATATGTACTATAGGTCTCTCTGTACATACTGCCCTGTGCTTTGTTATTATATTTACTATATGTCTCTCTGTACATACTGCCCTGTGCTTTGTTATTATATGTACTGCCCTGTGCTTTGTTATTATATGTACTATAGGTCTCTCTGTACATACTGCCATGTGCTTTGTTATTATATTTACTATATGTCTCTCTGTACATACTGCCCTGTGCTTTGTTATTATATGTACTATATATCTCTCTGTACACACTGCCCTGTGCTTTGTTATTATATGTACTGCCCTGTGCTTTGTTATTATATGTACTGCTCTGTGCTTTGTTATTCTATGTACTATATGTCTCAGTACATACTGCCCTGTGCTTTGTTATTATATGTACTATATATCTCTGTACATACTGCCCTGTGCTTTGTTATTATATGTACTATATATCTCTGTACATACTGCCCTGTGCTTTGTTATTATATGTACTATAGGTCTCTCTGTACATACTGCCCTGTGCTTTGTTATTATATGTACTATATATCTCTGTACATACTGCCCTGTGCTTTGTTATTATATGTACTATAGGTCTCTCTGTACACACTGCCCTGTGCTTTGTTATTATATGTACTGCCCTGTGCTTTGTTATTATATGTACTATATATCTTTGTACATACTGCCCTGTGCTTTGTTATTATATGTACTATATATCTCTGTACATACTGCCCTGTGCTTTGTTATTATATGTACTATAGGTCTCTCTGTACATACTGCCCTGTGCTTTGTTATTATATGTACTATATATCTCTGTACATACTGCCCTGTGCTTTGTTATTATATGTACTATAGGTCTCTCTGTACATACTGCCCTGTGCTTTGTTATTATATGTACTATATGTCTCTCTGTACACACTGCTCTGTGCTTTGTTATTATATGTACTATATATCTCTGTACACACTGCCCTGTGCTTTGTTATTATATGTACTGCCCTGTGCTTTGTTATTATATGTACTATAGGTCTCTCTGTACATACTGCCCTGTGCTTTGTTATTATATGTACTGCCCTGTGCTTTGTTATTATATGTACTATATATCTCTGTACACACTGCCCTGTGCTTTGTTATTATATGTACTATATATCTCTGTACATACTGCCCTGTGCTTTGTTATTATATGTACTATATATCTCTGTACACACTGCCCTGTGCTTTGTTATTATATGTACTATATGTCTCTCTGTATATACTGCCGTGTGCTTTGTTATTCTATGCACTATATGTCTCTCTGTACATACTGCCCTGTGCTTTGTTATTATATGTACTATATATCTCTGTGCTTTGTTATTATATGTACTATATATCTCTGTACATACTGCCCTGTGCTTTGTTATTATATGTACTGCCCTGTGCTTTGTTATTATATGTACTGCCCTGTGCTTTGTTATTATATGTACTGCCCTGTGCTTTGTTATTATATGTACTATAGGTCTCTCTGTACATACTGCCCTGTGCTTTGTTATTATATGTACTATATATCTCTGTACATACTGCCCTGTGTTTTGTTATTCTATGTACTATATGTCTCTGTACACACTGCCCTGTGCTTTGTTATTATATGTACTGCCCTGTGCTTTGTTATTATATGTACTATATATCTCTGTACACACTGCCCTGTGCTTTGTTATTATATGTACTATATCTCTCTGTACACACTGCCCTGTGTTTTGTTATTATATGTACTATATATCTCTCTGTACATACTGCCCTGTGCTTTGTAATTATATGTACTATAAATCTCTCTATACTTACTGCCCTGTGCTTTTTTATTATATGTACTATATGTCACTCTGTACATACAGCCCTGTGCTTTGTTATTCTATGTACTATATGTCTCTCTGTACATACTGCCCTGTGCTTTGTTATTCTATGTACTATATGTCACTCTGTACATGCAGCCCTGTGCTTTGTTATTCTATGTACTATATGTCTCTCTGTACATACTGCCCTTTGCTTTGTTATTCTATGTACTATAAGTCTATCTGTACATACTGCCCTGTGCTTTGTTATTCTATGTACTATATGTATCTCTGTACAAACTGCCCTGTGCTTTGTTATTCTATGTCCTATATGTATCTCTGTACATACTGCCGTGTGCTTTGTCAGTGCTTAAAAAAGTGTTAGTTTCACCTTCTAACAAACTAAGTACTTCTTTATTGATCTTGTCCACATCAGTATTTTTTGGACATAAAATTGCAATTTTGGCAAATTTAAAAGCATCAAAATCTTTTAAGCTTTCACCAAAAATCTTCTTTACAATGGAGTCTTTGCAGATCATTTAAGATGGAATTTCAAAGAGATCTTCATGAAAGCCATGCTCATTTGTGAGTAGTCCATCTCCAAGCATTAGAAGCCAAGAGCTAATCCACAGATCTTACATTATTTTTCAGCTTTAGAAGCTTAAACGTAAGCCAGAGTGGATTGCATTTTATGCTGGCTTCAACTATAGCTGATCTACTTCCATGTGCAACAACAGGAAGAGTTTGTCTGAAATCACCACCGAGCAGAATTGTTTTTCCTCCAAAAAGTTTGTTGTTTTTCAAAGGAGTTTGTTGACGGTAGATTCATCCCAAAAAGCAATCTTTAGAGCTTTGCCTCATGGAAGAGGTTGAAGTGTCCTTCAAAGGAACTGGCAGCTTAAATTGCGAATGGTATGTTCATCCACCATCAAGTAAATTTGCCACAATCCCTATTGAAGCAACTGGTAATGCTACCTCACTCTTTCCTCTAAATGTCCTTAACAAAGTTTTGTATAGGTAGGTTTTACCACTACCTCTGGACCATTAAGGAAATAACACCTTTTTGATAAGGTGTCATTTTCTGATGCAGCAATGATTTCTTAAAAAGTTTGTCTTTGAAGATCATTAAAAATATGCCTTTATTTGAACTCCTGTTTCACTTTCAAAAGCAGCATCATAGAGGTCTCTGGGATTTTCTGGTAAATTGTTTGGAGGATTTGGTAAACCAAAATCCTGTCAATTTTTCCTATTAACAATCAAGATATCCTGAATGTCTGTAAGTGCATCATTTAAATTTAAATTTTGCAGTCTGGTGTGTGACCAGGGTGTCTTTAAAAAGTCTTCAAAGAGTTTATCTTTGTACTTTTCAAAATGCTCTTTAGAATTTGGTGAAGACGCTAAAGCACAAATGTGAGCAAAAAGTTCTCGAAGCAGTCGAGGCATCATCTCACTTGTAGCTTCATGCAGAGTTAAGTCCCATGATTGATCATTTTCAAAAAGACAGCGTTTTGGAGCTGCTTCTTTGAATGTGTAAAGTTGAACTCCATTAACTGTTTGGATGTCTTCTAAAGAAATTGCTCCTTTAACATGGAGTAAAAGTAAACTTAAACAAAATCTATCCACATCTGAAGTTAAGTTTACAGAGTACGGGGGGCGGAGCTAGCTGCCTTGCAGAGCAGACACGTTTTAGAGGAGCTCCTCTTCAGTGCTACTTATTTAAGTATTTTTTCACTCTATAAACTTTTTATCCTGCCTATACCTCTCATATATAAACTTGAGAAGAAGTTGGCTACACCTGGAAGTGTTTGCAAGTGTGAAGCACTTTTTTATAGCGGAGGATAACCGGGAGTTAAAACTTGGCTAGCCGACTCACGTGGACATAACGGAACTTTTTCAGGCCCAGAAACAGCTGCTGGGCTTCTCCGGAGGGTCGGGGCTCCGCTCCGGAGACTGACTAGCTACTTAACGGTGTCGGACGGACAGTAAGGCTTTGATTGCTGGCCTAAGTGTGGGGCGGATCTTCTATCGCGGAGGACAAGCGTGAGTGAGGCCTAGTGAACCGGTTCAAGAGGACATACCGGATCGTGTACAGATACAGAAACAACTGCCACACTACTCCAGAGGGTCGGGGCTCCGCTCCGGAGTCTGACTTGCCATTAAACGGAGAGAGACGGATGGTGAGAAATTAACTGCTGACTTGAGGTATATCTCCCCGCGGCCTAAATCTAAGCCAGTGTGTCTGAGTAAGTGCTTAAGACTCTGTACAATTATACACACGTTACCAAACGCTAAGCCCCACACTTCTCTACACCTCTCCACATTATCTCTATCATCCCTTCAGGACCTCATGGGACTCTATATTTATTTTTACATATATACGCTACTGTAAATAGAGACTTTTGTTTTGGCGCAAGTCGCCATTTTTCTTTCTCTGCCATTATAACACACGACGCAGAGCTCTTAACTGCGTGGTCACCTTTTCGACACCCTGTATATGGGATTGAATGATTTTTGTCTGACCCTCCTGCTCATATGCTCACCTAGTGCAATCTAGTGCACAGAAAACAAGGATTCTGTTTGTGAATAGTGGTGTTTGCCCCTATTAACCGGACTATTATGCAATGAGGGCAATATAACAAGTCATGACAGTGTGAATAAGACTGAATTAAGAGTCAACTATAGCTTGGTTCCCTGTCATGGTGTTAGGAACCGGTACATTGTGTGAATGATGTGCTAAAGACATCGCCAGATTGGAGAGGGGGGACCGTAGGCCTCTGGTCCCTGTAACCCTTTCACTGACTCACATCTAACGTTATATTTTATTTTGCTCATATATATAAAGCTATAACAGGTGGTACCACGGCTCACTCCACTAGTAACCCATGGCGCAATCTACAAAAAGAAAATCTAAACCTGCTACAGGGCTCAAGAGAACAGTGGCAGACCACCTCCATCCTGTCTCCCCGTCTGTAAATGAAGATTCACAAGACAGCCCAACTTTGTCTGTGCCTATGCCTGACACTGTGGCAAGTACCCTTAGAGCTCTACAAGATATAGCCCCAGCAACTGTAACCCCTACTTTTATTCTAACCTTTTACAGTCCTTGCTAGAGGCACACCATTCATCTTTTGAGGCCCAAATCACTGCCTCGCTGTCTGACTTAAGACGTGATGTAAACTCTACCTCTGAACGCCTGGATACTGTTGAGAGGAAACAAGAGGATTTGGTGGTAGACCAGGCTAATGTTCTTTCATATGCCCAAAGCTTAGCGGAGCAACTCAGTGCTTTAGAAAACAAAATGGCAGACATTGAAGGTAGATCCCGCCGCAATAACTTGCGCCTGCGGGGGATCCCTGAGAGTGTGGCACCAGGCGACCTGATTGCCTTTCTGTCTGAGTTCTTCAATTGCTTGGCACCACCATCTACTCCAAATGAGGGGCTCATTGACCGTGCTCATAGAGCTTTACACCCTAGGAGTGTTGCTTCTGACAAACCAAGGGATATTATAGTGAGATTGCATTTTTTCACATATAAGGAACATCTGGTCAGAGCCTCTCTCGCCAGACCTGCCCTCCAAGATCAGTTCAAGGATATTAACGTCTTTGCAGACCTGTCATCCCATACTCTACAGCAGCGAAAGCTGTTTGGAGAATTCACTAAATTTCTTAGAGCTCAAGGCGTTAAATACAGATGGGGTCATCCGACCAGACTCTTTGTCCTTCGAAATAATCACCAACATGTGGTTACTACAATAGAACAAAGCCAACACCTTATGAAACTGTGGACTGCCACACCAACACCCCATGGCACATCAATCAGCTCTCTGGACCCAATGGTCCCTCAGTGGGACCCACTCCCACAAAGGAACTCTGTGAACTCTATCACTTGTAACCAAACTCAAGAAGATGATGATGGTTAACTAGAGTTGGTATAATGGGTAATGTGTGTGTAAAGTTTTATGTCTAATATATTACTCCACTAAAGCTGTATGATGTTTTCTCTATTAATGTCATATTGCTCCCCTTCCCCTCCCTTCCCCCCCCTCTTTTTTTTTTCTTCTTCTCTCTCTTTCCCCTCCCCCTCCTATCCGTTCCTCCTTATGTAACCCCACGACTATAGGTCAGAGGCCAGTTTTGTGGCCTATGTCTATACCACTTACTCCTTTCTGTGTCAGTGCTAACTTTACATGTCTGTTTGACATGCTATAGCTTGGGGTTTAAAATGTTACACTATGACCATATTCAAATATGCCAGTGCTACTTTGACATCCCAACTGTTAAAGATAACCGTCTACACCTACATGTACGATGGGCTGTTTCTTGTTGTGGCGTTAATCCTTTCATCTAATATATAATGTTGCCATAGAGGATATGCCTGCTCCATGAATGTCTTATGTAATATGATGATGTTCAACAGTGCTCAGGTTTCATTGTATTTGAATGCTTTATGGAGAACTGTTGTTTAAACACTATTTGACTGTTCGCTTATGATTGCATATGTTTTTGTATTACGTTCCTACAGCTCACCTGGCTTATTCCTCTTTCCTACACCTCTACTGTGTCTCCTTCCTTCTCCTCCCTCCCTCTGCTTTTTTTTTTTTTTTTTTGTCTCCCCCCCCCCCTCCCCCCCGATGTTTGCTCCTTCTTATGTATCCCCACGACTATGGGTCAGCTTCATATTACAGTTTGGGGTTTAAAATGTTAACTTATGACCATATTCAAACATATCAATGCTACCTTGATGTTCCCACTGTTGAAGATAATCATATATTCATATATGTACAATGGCTGTTTGGTGTTTTGGCACTAATTCTTTAAAATCTGAAATACAATATCTTCATAGAGGGTATGCATGTTATATGAATGTTTTATTTAATATGATGCTGGCCAATGGTGCTTAAGTTTCATTGTACTCGAAGGTTTTATTGAGAGTTGTTGTTTATTCACCATTAGAATGCTCGATTATGATTGCATGTGTTATTGTAATCTGCTTCTACAGCTCACCCAACTTATTATTTTCTCCCCGCTGGCATATGTTCAGCATCCCTATCTCTCAGGGAGATACTAACAATACTCTTACACTTCTACTGTCTCTCTTCCTCTTTCCCCCTTTTTTTTCTTTTTTCCTCTTCTCTCTTCCTTTTGTCTCTCCCACCTCCTTCCCTAGGATCCAGGGATCCTCTCTCCCCCCCCTCTCCCTTTCTCTGAATTCTCTCCCCCCTTGTTCTGTCTTTTCTAGTTGCTTTGCCTATACTTTTCCTCTCATGCACTGAATTAACACTGTGTACTGCTTGCAGGTATTAATCCCCCCCCCCCCCATAACGCACTCTGAATTACGTTTCAGAGGCTACATACTCGGTTTATCTTTACTAAATACCGCATTTTCTTTTTGCTGAATTTTCATTCTATACCATTGTTGTAGAGAGTTGTAATGAGGGCTTCTGGCTCTATTACTGTTGAATTTTGCTTAAGCTTGTTTTTTTGTTTTTTTTCTCTTCCTCTTTCTCTCCTCCTTTTTCTCTTCTCTTCTCCTTCTTCCCCTTTCCCCATCTTTTCTTGTACCCTTTTCCCCCATATTTCCCATCCCCCTGTCACCCTCCCATACTATAACAGAAGTAAACTATACTGAGGCAGTATGCCATATAACTGTGTAACCCAAAATGTTAGGGGCCTCAACACCCCAACCAAATGCAGCGTTTTTCTCTGCTCCTTGGCCAGAGCTAGAGGTCACTTAGTCTTTGAGCAGGAAACTCACTGGGTGAAAAGTACAAAGATTCCCATCCAATCTAAGCTGTTTCCGGTTGTAGAGGTGGCCAGCTTCTCACAAAAGTCTAGAGGGGCAGCAATCCTTATACATAAGGACATTTCTTATGAGAATATTCTTACCGAAGCTGATCCCCAAGGTAGAAATGTAATCATTATTTGTAGACTAGATGGTGTTCCTTATACCCTAGCTTCATATTACGGCCCCAATAAACTTCACATTCGTACTCTCCGTAAGTTCCTTCAAAAATTAGAAACTCTGAGGCAGGGCCTCCTGCTCATTGCTGGAGATTTCAATGTGGTATGGGACCCGCTTGTGGATAGGAAGTCGAGTGTGACCCGTAAACCATCTAAACCTGTTATCGAACTATCACACAAATTCCGAAATTTAATGTACCAGTTCAACCTGTTTGATGTGTGGCGTGCCCTGCATGCATCTGCCCGGGACTATACCTATTTCTCTTCGGTTCACCACTCATACTCGCGTATCGATCATTTTTTCTGTGACCCAGGTCTGTTAGACAAGATGTCCAGGGCGTGGATCCCTCAATGCCCTTGGTCGGACCATGATCCAGTCCATGTCACTTTACAGTCCTCAGTGGTACTACAACACTCTCCGTCCAGGCGTCTGTCTCCTTACTTATTCTCCTTGCCAGAGACAGTGGCCTCCATTACTAAAGATCTTACAGATTTTTTGCTATCGAATAATAGTAATGAAGTAGATGATTTCACCCTCTGGGCTTCTTTGAAAGCGTACATCCGAGGCTCCTTTATGAAGATTGCATCAGCCTTGAAGAAACGTAGAAGGGAAACTTTGGCGCAGCTGGTGACGAGTCTGTGCAAAGTAACAGATGATCATAAAAATGATCCCTCACCCCAACTACTCAAAAAACTAGTTGATATTAAAGCCCAGATAGTCCGGCTGGAACACACAAGGACAGCAGAGAGGCTTCTCAGGCTCAAGGAAACCTACTATCATAAAGGCAATAAAGCCGATAGGCTACTTGCCTATAAGTTGCGTCAGAGGACGGCGGCAGCACACATAGCGGCATTGACAGTACGGGGACATAATATCACTAAGCCAAAAGATATAGGGGACACCTTCGCGAAATACTATGCTTCCCTCTATAACTTGCAGGAGGATAATACACTCCCTCCTCTGGACCCCGGTACTATAAATGATTTCCTGGCCCCCTTGAGTCTCCCACAGGTTTCTCAGGAACAGGCAAACAGTCTGCAAAATCCTATTTCGGCTCTAGAGGTTAAGGCAGCTATTAAATCTCTCAAGGCTTTCAAGTCACCGGGGCCAGATGGCTTTACAGACCTATTTTATAAAAAATTCCAAATCCAGCTAATCCCCATCTTAACACGGTTCTTTGGGCTGGCGAGCGACAGAGGCACTCTTCCAGCTGAATTTTTACAGGCAATCATAATCACAATCTCGAAACCAGGGAAAGATCCCACAAAGTGTGAGAGCTACATACCCATATCGTTGCTAAATCTTGACGTTAAGCTGTATGCTAAGATAATAGCCACGCGTCTTAATGCTCTTTTACCCACCCTGGTGGATCCAGACCAAGTGGGTTTTGTCTTGAGACGACAAGCCCCGGATAATACAAGACGCTTATTGAATGTATATTTTGAGGCTCAGAGACTGCGCTTGCCCTGTGTCACCCTGTTGTTGGACGCTGAAAAGGCCTTCGACAGGGTGGGATGGGAATATATGTTTGCTGTGCTGCGAAGGTTTGGATTCCCTCCATCCTTCGTTACAACTATAGCAGCATTGTATTCGAACCCATCTGCAAGAGTCAAGGGATTGGGTTTCTGTTCCGAGCCCTTTGGGATAACCAATGGTACCAGACAGGGGTGTCCACTGTCACCCCTCATATACACTCTTGTAATGGAGCCTTTGGGCAATGCTATCCGCTCCAATCCGCAGTTCAAAGGTGTAGTGATACACCGTGTTGAGCAAAAAATTGCGCTCTTTGCAGATGATCTGACGGTACTGGTATCGGACCCTCTCACCTCTCTACCTGAGCTGTTTTCTCTTTTGGAGAAGTTTGCTCTAATTAGTTACTACAAACTCAATGTATCTAAAATGGAGGCATATACCATAAATATTTCAGAGGACATCCTTACCTTGCTGGGAAGTAAATATAAATTCCAATGGTTTACATCACACATCAAGCATTTGGGTATATACCTCTCACATAATATATCTACCATTATTGATTTAAACTTCTCCCCTCTTCTATCCACTCTTGCATCGTCAACTAACACGTGGGATGTTCCCTCATTATCCTGGCTTGGACGTATAGCAGCCTTCAAAATGTGTCTCCTTTCAAAGCTGACTTATATTTTCAGATCCCTTCCCATCCCAATCCCTAGAGCCATGATCCATAAATTTCAGCAACTCTGTAATAGATTCATTTGGCACAACAAAGCGCCAAGAGTGGCCGTTGGTACACTGCAACAGCCCATACTAGCTGGTGGGGCAGCCGCCCCGAATATCCTGAGATATCATGAGGCAGCTAGATTGTCACATGTGACTCAATGGGGCTCGATCATGCAGAGTAGGTGGGCGGAAATTGAACAGGCGGGCCTCCCGGTAGGGTTCACCCTACGCAATCTCATATGGCTTCCCAAGCATTCTAGACCCCCTGGCCTCTCGCTTAATTACATTGTGACCTGTAATCTGAAGTTCTGGGACAAGATACATAATATAGTTTCGGTTGCTCCCCATCCATCGCCATCTCAAATGCTCAGAGGGTTGTTACTAGCCCTGCCCGACACCCACCCTAATTTATGGACTAACCTAGGTGTAATCAAGGTTGCAGATCTATTCGAAGGAAATGATCTGTTAACCTTTCAAGCATTTATTAGGAAGTTCAACCCACCCATTATTCTACACTTCGAATTTTGGAGGCTACGTAGCTATCTTAAATCATGGGGCTTTGATAAAGGCCCATTAAGGGACAGGACTAGGTAGGAAGTTAGGTGGGACATGACATCTCCTACAACTAAGTTGCTTACAACTTCATACCTGGACCTTATGAATCCTCCTCTTTTTTACAAATCTTCTCCCGTGGGACAATGGGAAATCTCTCTGACATTAGCACATAAACCACAACAGTGGAGGATTGCAACACAGTTAACTAAAAAAGTGGTCCTTTGTATAACTTTATATGAGCTATTCCTTAAAATAGTGCTACAATGGCATATGACACCTCTGCGCCTGTTTAAGATCTCACCCATTAATTCTCCTAAATGTTGGAGAGGATGTGATGCGATGGGGTCCCCATTGCACATCTGGTGGGCGTGCCCACATCTTCAAACCCTATGGCAACTTGCTGCCCAATACTGTGCCACGAAAGGCATCCCAATTCAACTGTCGCCAAGTGTGAGCTTGTTCCATATGTTGCCTACACATCTACCTCAGAAGATGTTCTGTATCTACCTCTTTTTAGCAATCAAATTAGCTCTGGCCAGGTTGTGGCTCCAACAGACCGTGCCCTCTTGGACACAGGTAGTCGATATTCTAAACTTTGTAAAAGTGATGGAATTGTATGTTTCTCACATACATGGTTCAGAAGACCTTCAAATTATGATCTGGGAGTATGGTCCTGATTAGCACCCAGTTGTAGGCAATATTTGCCCCTCTACTTAGGATTTGTTACAATCCTGAGAACGGTTCCTATCATCCATTCCTTGTCCCTTTCCTAACCCATTGAATGCAACCTCCCACTCCCCTTTTTTTCCTCTTCCCCCCTCCCCCCCTTTCCTTTTTTTTTTTTTCTTCTTTGTAGTTTTGTTTGTATTTCATTTTTTCTTACCATTTCATTCAGCACGGGCATAGAGGTCTTCTTATTTTCTCTCATTTCTCCTGATATTAATTCTACCAATGGTAAAATGTTAATGCTGGTAAGAACAATCTGTGTTCTCCTTTCTCTTATTATCACTCGTTTGTTTCATTATCCCTTGTTTATACAATGACCATAATTATATCATGTTTAAGCACTTTGACAATTAAGAATTTAGTAGCAAGACTGTTACCTTTGCAATATTAATCTTGTCTTACTATGATTAGCTCTCAGTGGCCTTTCCTGGGGCTCCCTGGAGGAGTTCTAGACAGCCATGGACAATAGCTCTTATCATCCAGTCAAAATTCTTTATGGACATGTATGTTATATTTTCAAGCCAAAGGATATCCTGAAGATGTAGCACTGGATATATTGTACTGTCTGTCATTGCTCATTGTATACTTGATCTTGTTGTTATTCTTGTTGATTAAAATAAAAAATCTTTAAAAAAAAAAAAAGGTTTACAGAGTACATGCGACTGATGGTGTTATTTGCTCGATCTTATACTCTTTTTATTCAATTTTGTTGTCTTTTGATGAAAGATAAAATGCTGAGGAATATCAGTATACAGAAATGCATGAGCTGACACAACTTTTTGGCTTAACTTAAACCAAGCAGTCAAAGCTGTGTCTCTTGATTGTGTTTTTTCTACAGCAGTTTCAATATTATCTTCAGTAAAGTATACCGACTGTTCTCCAGGAAGGTGAACTTGTAATTGCACAATGGTATGCACTTGATGGTGCATATGGAAACCAAAAAGCTGCCATGCTGCTCCTGGAGCAATGAGATATAGATAATCCATAAAGGACGTTATCTCATCATGAAGAAGAGTTTCATGTTCTTTAATTGCTATATAAACACAGTCATGCCCTTTATAGCTATACTTGATTATGTACTTAACACTTTTTATGGAAGCACAATTTTGAATGTTAATATGGCAGTTGTATTTTAAAGTCAAGTATGGGTTGTATGGTACAACCCAAGAGCTATCAATTTTTTACCATTTATTTCAAGGGAAACAGTTTATTTGGATCTCTTGTAATGTGGATACCCGTCCATATGTATCAAAGTTTCTTCCTGGAAGGATTTTGGAAATTGCTTTAAGCAAACACCATCAACCATACATGGAGATGTTAGATTATGATCCCCACAGGGCCCATGTATTATGTAACATAGTAACATAGTAGATGAGGTTGAAAAAAGACCGAAGTCCATCGAGTTCAACCTATACAAATCTAAAATACTTACAAAAAGCTCCAGTTAAGCTTAAATTATCCAACTAACATGTGACCCATTTAATACTAGCATATCCATGAATTTTGTTTCTAGACAGAATTGTATCCAAACAACTTTTAAATGTATCTAGGGTATTGGCATTCACTACCACCTTTGATAATGAGTTCAATAATTTTATTGCTCTTACAGTGAAAAAACGTTTCTGTTGCAGGAGATTAAATCTCCTTTCCTCTAACCTTAATTTGTGACCTCTTGTCACAAACAATTTTCTTGGAATAAACAGAGCTTCTGCCATCTCTGTATATGGGCCTTGACTATATTTATATAAAGTAATCATGTCACCTCTCAAGCGCCTTTTTTCTAAAACAGTCACAGTTTGGCTAGCCTCTCCTCATATCTTAAATTCTCCATTTCCCTTATTAGCTTTGTGGCCCTTCCCTGAACTTCTTCTAGTTCTGCCATATCTTTTTTTGCAATCGGTCCCCAGAACTGCGCTCCATACTCAAGGTGAGGTCTTACCAGGGATTTATATTGTGACATAATTATGCTTTTCTCCCTTGAATCTCTGCTCCTCAGCACAATTAGCACAGACATTATATAGCGACAGTCAGACAGTGTGTATTACTGCCCCTCAGCACAATTAGCACAGACAGTATATAGTGTCAGTCAGACAGTGTGTATTACTGCCCCTCAGCACAATTAGCACAGACAATATATAGCGACAGTCAGACAGTGTGTATTACTGCCCCTCAGCACAATTAGCACAGACAGTATATAGCAACAGTCAGGCAGTGGGCTATACACTCACTGCCTCTCCTAGGAAACCCCTTCACAAGGATAACCAATATAGACAAAAAGAAACACAAAGAAGATAACAGGAGGGCGCTCTAGTGGAGTGAAAAAGAGTTAAATACTAATAATTAACTGTACTTATAATGAGATCCATTTGAGATCTACAAGTGATCAAATAGAATTAATATAAATGTCAAGTGAACAAATTATAAAATGAAAACTACTATTATCTCAGTGACGTGAGCATAGAAATTGATGCAAAAATAGCTAGTTACAAAAATAGAAGTTGATACAAAAATAATTAATTATTTAATAGACATAAAGGAAAGCATACAATTCATTAACATTAAGAGGAAGCATACAGCTGATATTTGGTAATTATATACATTAGTCCCAATTCAGTAAACATTCCTGACAATATAAGACATCAAAGGTGTAACAGTATTAATAAAGAAGCGCTCTTAAAATGCGGGTTAAAAATAAAGTGCGGGTAAAAGTAAAAATAAAATGTAAAATGGCCAGTAAAAGTCCTATTATCGGACTATAGGTGGGACGTCTCTCAATACAACCACCAAGATAATACCAGTTAATGAAATAAAGTTGAATACAGTCAGAAGTGGATGCTGTAATAGATAATCTTCCCGCAACATTATACGCTGAAACATAACAGTGTGAGCTGACGGATTCTTGTAATAGTCTCTCCTCCTACACAGTACTCGTCAACTATTCTGTAAGTTCACTGTGAGTACAAAAACCAAAGATCTCACATACACCTTCTAACTTCTTATCGGCAGGACAGAAATTACTCTGAAAGGATTTACCTTCTCTTGCCGCTATCCATTACAGTAGATTTCAAGACGCTGTTTACATCACAGGTGTTGTAATTGAAAATAATGTACTCACTAATACTGGAGCGGGCTGTTAGACTCCTCGATCTGTAGCTAGATCCTGCACTTAGTGCATTTGCACGCAGGAAGCTGTAAGATTACCAGGTTCACCGTGTTTATATGGCGGATAACAGTTCAAGCTATCAGTCCGGTATCGATTTTGGCCAAACTCTCCACAAGTAGATGCTGTAGTAAGCTGTATTACCAGATGAATTGTCAAAACAGGTAGGTGACAGGCAGGCAGTACTTCAACGCGTTTCACTCGTAGCTGGGGCTTTTTCAAGATAGTTTTGCCAGCTGTTCATTATCGTCCTCATATTCCTGTGCTCGTCATCTTATTGGTCAATTTCAAACAGGTAATGTTAAGGTGGTATTTCTTCTATTGTTAATTTTAAGGTAAAAATCTCCTTGTTGAATTACAAACCGGTGACAGGAAAGTTGTAGTAATTCTTAGGAGTCATTTAGGATAGAGTTCATCATATAATTCTAAGATGGTATTTTATTCTTGGTTATTATTTAAGGTAGTATACTATTAAAAAGTGGGTGTTTTGTATATTCAAAAACAAAGAAAAAGAAAAGGAAAAGACCCTCTATTGCATCATGGCTGGATTCCTAAGTAAATCTATATCCATAGATTCTATATAGGGGAATCATGTCGCCATATTCTCCAACAGACTCAATCTTCACATATATGATCAAATGAGAATTAATTATATACAAAGCCAGATTTTCTCAAGACTATATAGTCTTGAGAAAGGCCTAGTCCAGGCCGAAACGTGTTGGCATACTGGTGAGCTTGGTTTTAATTACCAATATTGTTTATTATACACATTGTTGCACTATTTGTTTTTCTTTTGTTTCCTTTTAGGTATTTTATCGGTGTTATTGTTTTACCATGGGTTTATGACATCAGACACTCAGATTTTACATATGGCTATGTGAATTGCCTTCTGTCCTGATTATTTCTATTTTTTCCATATTTTTTCCACATCATTTTTGTTTTTTCAGTATTGGCTTTGACTATTTGATCACTTAATATCATTTTTCCAGCTTGTTTACACTCTTGTTTATCTCACACGAATTTTGGAATTGGAGCTTGGATTTTACAACTTTTATTTTTTACTATTTTTTATTTTTTTACCATTTTTTATCACACTTTTTCTTCACGCCACATTGGAGGACACATCGACAGACTCACATGGGTTTTTATTGTGACTATATTAGCTTATCAATGCATTTTTCATAAGTTTTATATGTGCACATATTTACTATTGGGGCTTTAGTATTGCTTTTAGTTTACAAAGTGCCAGTGCTTACTTATCATTTTTCTTATTGTTCTGTGATCACTATTATATTGTGTGGTGAAAGGGACATGAATTATATCCTGATTATCTGTACTAACTAATTAAATCCAGCATAAAAACTGATTAATTGAAAACTAATTTAATCTAACATAAAAACTTAAAATAAAAAATAATAGCGAGAAGCAATATAAAAAAGAACAATAAATATTAATCTGAGCTCAGATGTACATAATCAACCTCACAGGGCCCTAAGAACCAAATAAGGATATATGGAGGGGATGTCCCAAGAAAAAGAAAACAACAAATGTCCCAGAGTGAAATGAGAACAAATAGTCCCAAATGAAAGTCTGATGTAAAACAATCCAGGAGTTGAAGATGCTTGGAAAAGGCTTCAGGTCCAGAGCTAACCAGGGGCGTTTAGAAATACCTGTAAAAAGAAAAAACAAACGGATGCACAAAAACTCAAAGTTTTAGCTGGGCTAAAAGAAAAAGTCCTCAACATATGTAAGTAGAAATTCGGGCTGGTTTGTCACAAAGTCAACTTGTTTCTGCCTTCTAAGAGGCCTTTATCAAGACAATACCAGCTTTGTGTAATGTTTAGCTGTTTAAAGGCTTTTTTAGCCAATTAGAAAAGAGGGGTGTGGCGGATTTTGACGCCAAAAAATGTAAACAGGATCTCAACGGAACCTAAAGAAGTACTTCCAGGTTAGACCATAAAGTGTATTTGCACTAAGTGTATTGCTAACTATGGAAATCAAAGTGCAAGGTCATGTGACTTATGACTCAGTTTAGACGGCGTTTTATATCGCCATCTTGGTTAAGGGCAGACGTAAACTATTGAGGGCAAGACTGAATTAAAAAGTGAGTTTTTTAAACATGACTGAAATAAGGATTACATATATTCATTCAATAAAGCTATATATTGGGTATAGTAATTGTACTGTATGTTATGTGTGTTGTAATGCAGAGTTGACGTAACAAATCGCACATATTAATTTAGTACAAAATATCATGTGGCTTGTGATATACTCAAAATGGAGTTTCTTGATTAAGGGCAAAGGTGAATAGGAAGTGGTCAGTACGTTTATTCTTTGAATAAAAGTTAACTAAATTGTTACATTATATAGATTAAGAAACTTGAAGTGATGATAAAAATAATCTATAATCATTTGTATAGGGCATGGAATAACATCAATATATTTTACAAAAATAGAAACAGCGTTTCATATCGCCATCTTAATTGAGGGCAAGAGTAAATTATTATGGGCAAAAGTGAATTATTAAGTGATAGTATTTAAACATGACTGAATTAGTGATTGCATATGTTCATTCAAAGGGGCTACATTTTCCATATAATGGATGCACTGTATGTTATACATAGTTTAATACAAGAGTGACTTGATACATAACACATATTATTTTGATATAACATTGTCGTGTGACTCGTGATGGTATTCTATATCACCATCGTGATTAAGGGCAGAGGCGAGTGAGTGGTAATCAGTACGAATTTTACTATATCGGCATCTTGATTGTCAAGGTGTCGTGTGACTCGTGATGGTATTCTATATCACCATCGTGATTAAGGGCAGAGGCGAGTGAGTGGTAATCAGTACGAATTTTACTATATCGGCATCTTGATTGTCAAGGTATATACCTTGACAATCAAGATGCCGATATAGTAAAATTCGTACTGATTACCACTCACTCGCCTCTGCCCTTAATCACGATGGTGATATAGAATACCATCACGAGTCACACGACAATGTTATATCAAAATAATATGTGTTATGTATCAAGTCACTCTTGTATTAAACTATGTATAACATACAGTACATTTTCCATATAATGGATGCACTGTATGTTATACATAGTTTAATACAAGAGTGACTTGATACATAACACATATTATTTTGATATAATATTGTCGTGTGACTCGTGATGGTATTCTATATCACCATCGTGATTAAGGGCAGAGGCGAGTGAGTGGTAATCAGTACGAATTTTACTATATCGGCATCTTGATTGTCAAGGTATATGTAAGGTTAATAAATATATATATTTATTCAGATCTGACTGGTCAGTAGAAAATAATTCATTTCTTTCAGACAAACTGACTTCAATCATGGTTAATTCTCCCCCACTGAGCATATCTCCAGACTAAATTGCAGACAAGATGTCCCAAGAAACAAAAGGGAAGCATTTGCTTTTAATTAGAAGTGCAAACTCATGTTCAGCTCTTCCCCCATTTAGTATGCAAAATTATTTTCAACACCCAGTGAGGGAAATAAACATTTGGCTTATTTAACTTTAACAGCTATCTCAGGTGCAAATGAGCCCTGCTGTGCAACGATGACACTTGAATATACAAAATGTTAGACATTGCGTCTGGGGAGGATAACACACAGTGAAAACACATGCTTTAAATTATACTCTTGGGAACCATTGCTAAAAGACAGCATAAATAAAGATAAATACATTTTGAAAAAGAAATAATAACTACATTGATAATTTTGCAGATAAACATATCAAATAATGCCCCAGACAATATTGAATATATATCTGGGAGATAGATTGAAATCTGTATAGATTGAATAGCAATTGTGATAGTCCCATGTTTGGATGATATATAACATGCTTTCCTATTTTCCAGGTGGAGCTAAAAAAATGATAAATACAAGATACTGCATGGAAGTGAATGTGTATATATATATATTTTGAAAGCATAAAATATCTTAACCTCTGTGTTTTTAAGAATGTGAATATATGTTAATGGACCTGAAGAGAAGTGATTATTAACATTTATATTTTATTTCAGATCTACATAGACAAGATTCATATATTCAGGAAGAAATATACAGAAATGTAACATGCTGTATTTGCACAAATGCAATATATCAGGAGTTTAAATACTACCAATTCAGAATAATTAACAGAATATATTGATGTTTCATATCAAAATGATCAGAAAATGCATAAGAAACTACCCTATCTAAGATTAAATTTGTATGTGATTTATGCAAAGAGTTATGGTCTGATTAAATAACCATTTTATGAGAATAATTAGCTTGTTAAAAATTCTTAGAAATGTTAAAGGTGAATTTGTTTTATCTGTATGTCTACTGCCCCCAAGTGGCAAAAATCCAGTAGAACAGTTAAGGGAATTTAACTATTCAAAAGATGCGTTGCCATGGTGAACATGCTCAGCTCCGTTAAGGGCCAATCCGAGACAAGGTTTCCGTGTGGGCGTAACCAAACCAGATCTCTAATGATTATAAAACAGGAAGGTTAAATGTAAGAGAGGAGAGTTTTTTGGTGATTGCTTACCCTGGTGACTGATAACTGGCGAGCATACTTGGGACACAGTCATTCAAGCAAGGAGCTGAAATTCTAACCCTGATCTATGCAAAATAACTTTTCCTTCAAATGAGGAGATCTAAGATATTTGGAAAATATTGAATTACAATTTGGTTCAGACTGGTGATGTATGATTTCTAGCTTTAATATTTTAAACAAAGGTTATTGATAATATCATAGTCAAATTGTAGTTAAGCAGATTTAAAGAAGCAGTTTGTATTTCAATGTTAGTATTTCATAAGCCTGTGTAGTGTTAAAAGTTTATTTTTGTATGCTAAGGAATTCATTTAAAGCATTTGTCCATTGTAAGAATATATGTACTTTAGTAAACTAATTAGAATTGTATTGCTTGGGTATTTAGCTGTTAAAGATCTTAAAATCTCATTATACTAACAGGGTGAACTTTTACTGTGAATAAGATAGATTTTTATGAATGTTGCATAGCCTATTTGAACGGTTTTAAACGCATATAGTGTCGACTCATATTCTAATTCTCACAAATATTTATGTGTCAACGTGTTCATAGTTATTTACTAATAATAAAGAATTCAGATATTTATATTAATTTCGTTATCTTAGTAGAAGTATATTGATTGTGGGTTCAGTCTAAAGAAAGATTGTTAAATATATTCCCTGCCATATACTCACACATTGTTTGGAGAATACTGCTAAGATTTTTATAAATATACTGACATATTATTTGGAGGCACTTGCATGAGATATTATAAATAATTATCATATTGATATAGTATATTTGTGGTAAATAGAAATTATTATAGAAGAGAGAAAAAAAATTCATATTTCGAATTGATATTTTGAAAATATAGAAGTTTTTTTTTTAAATTGAAATATTGATTTTTGTGTTCAAGATTGATATTAATATTTTGAAATATTATTAAAAATTAAATTTTTGAAAAATTAATAAAAATATAAATTTTTCATATTTAAAAATTCATTAAAAATATTAATTTTTCAGATTTAAAAATTCATAAAAATATAAATTTTTCATATTTCAAAATTGGTCAAAAATTTTAATTTGATATTGATATTTTGAAGATATAAAAAAAAAAATTCCCTCTCTTATTGGTCAAAATTGTATTAGCCTTTTTATCTTTTTAAGTGCAACACTAGGATAACGATGTCTTCAGCAAAAAGTAATGCTAGCATTTCTGTACAAGATGAAATTGTGCCCTCCCCAAGGTCCTCTGTCAATGAAGTGGTTCAGAAAAAAATGCTCAAATTAGAAGCAATGAACCACATCATCACTAGACTTGATATTGGGGATGATGTCTCCAGGTATATTAATGAGTGTAAAGATAAGGCCAAAGATTTAGTTAAATATATGTGGTTTGAAGATGGGGAATTATACCAAATGTAACTACAACTTAATAAATGCACAGAACTTAGGGGGCGTGATGAATTAATTTTTGAAACTTGGCTGATCCTAATGTATTTGAGCTGTGAGATGTCTAACCAAATGGCAGGACAGAACAGACAATTAGGGATGAAAATGATTCATTACGAGAATTTCAAGATGCATTTATTCAGGCAAAGACAGAGGTTTTCCATGCTAGCCAAAAGGCTTCTGACTTAGATAAACATAATCAGGAATTAGTGGCTGATTTTAAAGCTTTCGAAGAAGAATATGAAAAGTGCCAAGATGAAAATAAAACTTTAAAAGCTAGATATCATGAGGCTGAAAAAGCATACGAGCAGGGAATAAATAAATTACAGAGACAAATTAGCAGCTATAAGGACTGGGACAGAAATGAGTTTCAAGATCCCAGGCGGGAGGATAGATAAAGATACCCAAACTATAGCCCTAATTCAGGCCCAGAGGTAACTTTTTCCCCTAGGCAATTACATAACTCTGGGGGACCAGAAAATTATTACGCCTCAGATGAAAGGCACTCTAGCTCAAACAATAAGTCCCCAGTAAGATCCAGTGAGGTACCAAATAAAGTATATGACACCCCCACAATAATTAAATTCCTAAAGAATACAGTAAGCCCATTTTCTAAAGGGGGGGCCACTTTCATAATTGACCACTTAGAGGCCTTTGAAAACACATTATCTATAATGAGTGTTACAAGTGAGCAGTTAAAAATTGAATTTCTACCCTGGGTATTTGAAAGTAAACATCACAAATTCTTTGCTTCACTAAAGGATATGAATATTCGTTCCTGGAGTGAAACAAAACGACAATGCAGAAAAGAATTCGGACAACATCGCACTAAAACGGCAGCAAGAATAGCTGTATATGGTTTAAAATGTAGTGCGAATCAAAGTCCAATCGAGTTCCTTTCTATATTGAAGAATGCGTACAGCATGGCTGAAGATGATCCCATATTTGAAGGTTCAGAGTTTGTGAATATATTTTTTGAAGCGCTACCCACACCCATCAAAATCAACTTAGCTAGAGATTTTGAGTAGAACTGTTCATTGGAATGGCTGATCAAAGAGAGTACGAAATTATACTCTATTCAGCACTCCAGTGAACAGGGGGATAAAAGGGAGAAAAAACCCAATCCTAAAATAGTGGCCGAAACTTGGGTGTCACCTGACCCCCTAAATTTGGAGACTAAAAAGAAAACCTACACGGAAGTGGCCAGAGAAAATGGGCCATCTCCACAGAGGTTTAACTCTACCCCTCCCCCAACATGGGATGAGGCGCAGAGAGACTATAGCCAAAGCGGGGGACATACTCAGCCGAATAATTACGCCCAAAGAGAATACCCACAGAATAATGGGTACCCCCGCAAAGGTAGATACAATAGACGGCGAAGGTATTCTCAGGATAATCAGACACCCCAAGTAAATAATGCTCCCCAAAATAATAATACAGAACAAATTGAACCCCAGGGGCAACCACGCCAGGATAGAAATAGCAGCTCTAATTCTGAGGGGAACCAATGGTCCAAGAATCATTATTATGGGGCATCAAGAGATAGGCCCAGGAGTAGGGATAACTTGTACAATCAAGTAGATCAGCTTACTACCCAACTAATTCGGTTGTGCGAACAAGTCGCTAATATGAGTAAAAAACTTACGGCTCAGCAACCGAACAATACTTTTTAGGGGTACAGCCAGTGGTCAGCAGTGGACCACAGGCACAGTCATAAACACTGCGATATCACCTAAGAGGGAGGGGAGAGATATACAAAATGTAATAATAAATATCAATGATACTAATCATGTTCTCTCCCCACAGACCGGAAACGGACGATTTAGCCGTGATGACAAGCAACCTCATCCGGAAAAAATTAACAAATCTCTTCCTTTGCAGCACTCTCTTAACCTTATTTCCACAGATGCAGTACACAAGAATCCAGCCGACCCTGTCATGGAGGAGGCCGGTAGGTATGAAGCTTCCTCTGCACGGGAAAACGTGGCGAATTCAGGTAACACGTGGTGAAGCCCACTGATGTATGATAACGCCAACTTTATGTGTGAAATGGTAGAAACTGCAGGGAGATATTATGTATTGGCTGAACTACAAGATTCAGTCTCCAACCCTATCATGGGATTAGTCGATACTGGGTCTCAGGCAACTATTTTATCCCACAGGTACTACACACAGCTATATGAGCTAACACCCCACAAACCTAAAATAAAAGAATTTTACGGTTCTCTAATAGGAGTTGGGGGTGATTCTCTAAAGGTCTACGATACGGCCTGGTTAAAATTTAAATTGGGGAACAGGGTCATAAGACACCCTGTCATTATAGTGGATCTGCCAACTGATCGTTTAATTATTGGTAGTGATCTCCTGAAGCGATTAAGCACCATAATTGATTGCATAAATAATATAATTTGGTCACAAGTTAAAAGGCCTATCAATTATGAAAAATCTGGTATATCTCGCACCCGACATAGCTGTCATGTGGTGGAAGAGAAACCAGATGCTGTGGAGATTCATTTTAGGAATAACTCTGTACCTGAAATCACTATTCTACAAATAGATGATCAGACTCCTTTAAGTGGCTCTGATGGTAATACTTTTAAAATTTCGCCTGGAAAGATAGCGAATATTTCCCTAGATGGCGATGTATTAACCATATCACTCCACAAGGGGGATCATAAAATCCCTAAGGGGGGAGGCCACGCTCAATACCTCACAGGGATTGAGAGAGTTAAAGAGGATCTATTTATCCCTATACAAATGCATGACCTTGGTACAACAAAATATGCCAAGTTGAGTTTAAAACAGGAAGCTAGCTATATAAGCAAAGGCTTATTAGCGCAGATAGCTGAACCTAAAGTGATTAAATATATTTCTCCTCAAGACCACTGTGTCCACAACCTGGATAACAGGTTTGAAAGCTATAACATCACAGCTAAGTGCTTATTATTTATCTCTATAGGTAATAAGTCAGTGAAGCACCTGTTTTTAGTTTTACATTGGCAATGATATCTTACATAGATATGCCATCCAAATAGATTTGATTAACTCTTGCCTCTGGAGCAGATTAAAGGGGGACTCTGAAGCATTTTAGGACGAAAATGCAGCCCTGAAATCAAACCAGCAATTGCCATATGCTGTGAATATGCAGGTGTCTAGCAATGTTATAATTCCTGCCGTGGCTGATAAATTTCTTTTACCCTTACAGGTAAAGAGAGGTCAGAAATTAAAAACTTCGTAAACACTAATTTGCCTCTCCCATAGAATACAAAATCTGGGTGTCACAGTAACCTACACTCCTATGGTGAATATTGGAACTGTTCCAATACATATTATTGTGCATAACATGACCCCACAGGATATAACATTATCCAAGGGAACTACCATAGGATATGCACTGGAATCAAGTTATTACACTTTTGGATTCCAGAATAATGTAATTGGGCTGATCCCTGGATACTTAACTGACGAACAATTAATAGAACAATCCTTTGCATCTATGCCAGAGGGTCTATTTAATATTCAGTCTATTTATCACTTCAGCTCAGAGGAAGGCATCTGTAAAATTGAAGAAGCCTCTCTAGTGTTTGATCAGCCAATCAAACAGCAAGATTACCCCAATTCCCAGAGTCATGGGGGCAATGTAAACTATAATCAAGGGGATCTCACCTCTAGGTTGGAAGAAGCCTATGAAATAGGACAGCCTGAAATCTTTCCAGGATTTCAACAAATAGTCGAAGAGCAAATATCCTTAGCTAATGGCTGTTCCAGCGATGATGAACGCCAACTGCTGCGAGAACTCCTGTTGGAGTACAAGGATATTTTCGCTAGGGATTCTTACGACTGTGGTACTACAGACTTGCACATTGCAAGGATACAAACAGATCCCAATGCACCACCTGTCTTTGTTAAACAATACAGACTTCCTTTAGCCTCATATGATTCTCTTGCAGAAATCATAAGGAACTTGGAAGAAAGGGGTATCATACAACAGGTGCACAGCTCTTATAATAATCCTATTTTAGGTGTTCTTAAGCCCAATGGACAATGGCGTTTGTGTGCTGATTTAAGACAGCTAAACAAACGAGTGTACATGTCTGGCTGGCCTGTGCCATATATTGACCAATGCCTAGCCCAAATGCAGGGATCCAAAATATTCACTGCCATTGATTGTGCACAGGGATATTGGACCATAAAGGTACGTGAAGAGGACCAATATAAGCTGGCATTCTCTTTCCAAAAGGTCCAATATGCATTCCAGAGACTTCCATTTGGATACATAAATTCTGGACATGAATTTGCTGTATTCATGCATAAGGCTATGCCTGATGCACTGGAAAGGGGGACCTTATCTTATGTTGATGATGTTTTAATCAAAAGCACAGACTTTGAAAAACACATTGCAGAGCTTAAACATGTCCTCAGCCAACTTAAAAGGGCAGGTGTCAAATTATCCCTACAGAAAGCTCAATGGTGCCGCACTCGTGTAAACTTCTTGGGACATGAAGTTACTTCTGAAGGGCTAAATCCTCAGAAGAAAAAGGTGGAAGCTATAGTAAATTCTAAAAACCCAACTAACTTAAAGGAATTGAGATCATTCCTGGGTATGACAAATTATTCTCGCAAATTCATTGATAATTATGTAGAGTTAGCTAAACCACTACTACTTCTTCTAAAGAAGGATGTGAAATGGCACTGGAGTGAATCTCAAGAGACAGCCATCAAAGAGCTGAAGAGAAAACTCACACAAGCACCTTGTTTAGCATACCCTGAAGGTGGTAAACCTTTCTACTTAGAAACAGGGTACACAGATGTAAGCATGAGTGCTGCTTTATACCAAAAGCATGATAATTTAAACAAATCCATTGATTATGCGAGCAAAAATCTATCCCCAGTAGAAATAAAGTTTAGCGATTGCGAAAAAGCCCTTTTATCTACTGTATGGGTTCTACAAAATTTCTGCAGCTATATACAGGGCGAGAAAATTATTGTAGAAACGGCCCACCAGCCTTTGCTATATTTGCAAAGTGAGAGAATAAGAGATGGGAATTTGTCAAATAGCCGCATAACAGCGTGGACTCTTTCCTTACAAGGTTGGCCATTAGAAATTCGCTACAAGCTGAATAAAAATAATCCAGTCGCACAGGGGCTTGCTGAGCTCCATGACTGTACTGCTAGAGATCCTGGGGAAGAATTATCAGAAGATGATTTTCTGGAGTAACAATTGCTTTCCCCATATAAAATGTACAATGAGGACCATTGTCAAACATTACCTTGGGTATATGTTTATGGTTGTTCTTACCATGCCACTACTGATAATAAGCGCAGATTAGTCGCTGGCTTGGACAAATGGATTCTCAAATATATCTGTAGGTTTCAACATTGGACCAAGATCCAGTCAAGTTGCAGAACTAACTGCTGTTTTCAAAACCATTGAAATGGCTATTGAACATGGTATTCATGAATTTGTGATCATAACTGACTCAAATTATGTGCGTGACAGTTTTGTTGAATACCTGCCAACTTGGAAAAGAAATGGCATGCAGAAAAGCAATAACAAACCAGTCAAGCATGGAAAATTGTTCTGCAAGATTGATAATCTGGTGGTATCCAACGATTTAACCATACACTGGAAAAAGACCAAGGGTCATTCCAGGGTTCTAGGCCCAGATAAGGAAGGCAATGATCTTGCGGATTCATTAGCCAAACAAGGAGCCATAACTGGAGAACTCCTTAATATTGACCACTTAATGGGTGCAATTCAGGTAGAAGCCATTACCAGGAACCAGGCAAAACAACAGAGTGAACCTAACCTGGTACAATGGAGTCATGATTCTCCTAGTGAGAACCTGATCGCTAGTCAGAAAGAAGGCCCCGTTGTAGGCATCTTCTATAAACACATAGAAGATCCAGAAAGCAACCCCATATCAAAAGATGACTGTATTGACAAAGAAGATCTTAGAATCTTAATAAAGTCCAGATCACAATTCAAGTTACAGGATGGTTTGTTAATTAGGACCTCCAAAACTGGCATTCAGCAATGGGTAGTGCCCACCAAGTTCAGAGGTCTAATGCTTCAACATGCCCATGATGCTCCAACATCTGGTCATCGTGGTGCCAAACTCACGTATGAAATATTGCGTGATTATGCTTTTTGGCCACACATGTTGAAAGATGTTCAAATCTACTGTCAAGGGTGTCTAATCTGTCCACAGTTTCAACCCACTGCGCCAACGCATAGAGCACCATTGCAGAAGAGGGGGATGGTAATGCCATGGTCAGATATACAAATTGATTTTATTGGTCCAGTAACAAGGTCATCAAGAGGTGACAAATACATGTTAACAGTGACATGCCTGTTCACTAATTGGGTAGAGTGCATCAGTGCACCTAACAATAGTGCTGAAACATGCGCAGCATTGCTCATCAACCACGTATTTTCCAGATTTGGTTTGCCTCAAAGAATCGAATCAGATTGGGGAACCCACTTCACTAGCGAAGTGATGACCAAAATGTGGAAAATGCTAGGGGTAAAATGAAAGCTCCATATTGCATATAGAGCTGCCTCAAGTGGTGGTGTAGAGCGTTACAACCAGTCCATTGTTAAAATCCTCAAAAAGTTTGTGAGTGAAACAGGTAAAGGCTGGGATGTAAAACTACCTCTAGTCCTAATGGCATTAAGAGCAACTCCAAGTAGTGCTACCAAGATGTCACATTTGGAACTGATGACTGGTAGAAGAATGGTTCTACCTCAGCATCTGCTGTACCGTACATCAGACCAAAACTTGATAAATGCTGCCAATACACATCAATATGTGGAGAACCTAAGAAAGCACCTGCAATATGCCTTTGCATTTGCTCAAAGGAATTTAGAAAGAGCCGCAACTGCCACTAAAACCTATTATGACCTCAAAACGTCCAAAAAGGAATACAAAATAAATGATAAAGTTTATCTTTATAACTTTGGAAGAGATCAGGTTAGGGAGAAGAAATTTCTTCCCTCATGGAAAGGTCCTTTTGTCATTACTGACAAAATATCTCCAGTGGCCTATAAAATACGGATCCCCAAAAATGAAAGTTTCATAGATAAATGGGTCCATATCAATCAATTGCGGGCATGTCACCCTAGGTCCCAACTACAAGTCATAGAGGGAGAATAAAGTGTCATATCCCCAAATGCACTAAAGACATACTGTAGTTTAAAGATGCCTAGCTGATGAACATGAAGGCTCAAAAATGACGGACTCTCTATATAGAAGACTGTCTATGGTGTGTACGGTCAACATCCTCACCAAATACCATTGACTTTAAGCCAATTTAAATACATGTGTCCTACATCTATTTAAATTGGAAGGGGGATTTATGTCATGGTATATGTAAGGTTAATAAATATATATTTTAATCTTATATTTTAAGGTTAATAAATATATATGTTTATTCAGATCTGACTGGTCAGTAGAAAATAATTCATTTCTTTCAGACAAACTGACTTCAGTCATGGTTAATTCTCCCCCACTGAGCATATCTCCAGACTAAAATTGCAGACAAGATGTCCCAAGAAACAAAAGGGAAGCATTTGCTTTTAATTAGAAGTGCAAACTGTTCAGCTCTTCCCCCATTTAGTATGCAAAATTATTCTCAACACCCAGTGAGGGAAATAAACATTTGGCTTATTTAACTTTAACAGCTATCTCAGGTGCAAATGAGCCCTGCTGTGCAACGATGACACTTGAATATACAAAATGTTAGACATTGCATCTGGGGAGGATAACACACAGTGAAAACACATGCTTTAAATTATACTCTTGGGAACCATTGCTAAAAGACAGCATAAATAAAGATAAATATATTTTGAAAAAGAAATAATAACTACATTGATAATTTTGCAGATAAACATATCAAATAATGCCCCAGACAATATTGAATATATATCTGGGAGATAGATTGAAATCTGTATAGATTGAATAGCAATTGTGATAGTCCCATGTTTGGATGATATATAACATGCTTTCCTATTTTCCAGGTGGAGCTAAAAAAAATGATAAATACAAGATACTGCATGGAAGTGAATGTATATATATATATATTTTGAAAGCATAAAATATCTTAACCTCTGTGTTTTTAAGAATGTGAATATATGTTTATGGACCTGAAGAGAAGTGATTATTAACATTTATATTTTATTTCAGATCTACATAGACAAGATTCATATATTCAGGAAGAAATATACAGAAATGTAACATGCTGTATTTGCACAAATGCAATATATCAGGAGTTTAAATACTACCAATTCAGAATAATTAACAGAATAAATTATTTTAATATAATATATTGATGTTTTATAACAAAATGATCAGAAAATGCATAAGAAACTACCCTATCTAAGATTAAATTTGTATGTGATTTATGCAAAGAGTTATGGTCTGATTAAATAACCATTTTATGAGAATAATTAACTTGTTAAAAATTCTTAGAAATGTTAAAGGTGAATTTGTTTTATCTGTATGTCTACTGCCCCCAAGTGGCAAAAATCCAGTAGAACAGTTAAGGGAATTTAACTATTCAAAAGATGCGTTGCCATGGTGAACATGCTCAGCTCCGTTAAGGGCCAATCCGAGACAAGGTTTCCGTGTGGGCGTAACCAAACCAGATCTCTAATGATTATAAAACAGGAAGGTTAAATGTAAGAGAGGAGAGTTTTTTGGTGATTGCTTACCCTGGTGACTGATAACTGGCGAGCATACTTGGGACACAGTCATTCAAGCAAGGAGCTGAAATTCTAACCCTGATCTATGCAAAATAACTTTTCCTTCAAATGAGGAGATCTAAGATATTTGGAAAATATTGAATTACAATTTGGTTCAGACTGGTGATGTATGATTTCTAACTTTAATATTTTAAACAAAGGTTATTGATAATATCATAGTCAAATTGTAGTTAAGCAGATTTAAAGAAGCAGTTTGTATTTCAAGTTAGTATTTCATAAGCCTGTATAGTGTTAAAAGTTTATTTTTGTATGCTAAGGAATTCATTTAAAGCATTTGTCCATTGTAAGAATATATGTACTTTAGTAAACTAATTAGAATTGTATTGCTTGGGTATTTAGCTGTTAAAGATCTTAAAATCTCATTGTACTAACAGGGTGAACTTTTACTGTGAATAAGATAGATTTTTATGAATGTTGCATAGCCTATTTGAACGGTTTTAAACGCATATAGTGTCGACTCATATTCTAATTCTCACAAATATTTATGTGTCAACGTGTTCATAGTTATTTACTAATAATAAAGAATTCAGATATTTATATTAATTTCGTTATCTTAGTAGAAGTATATTGATTGTGGGTTCAGTCTAAAGAAAGATTGTTAAATATATTCCCTGCCATATACTCACACATTGTTTGGAGAATACTGCTAAGATTTTTATAAATATACTGACATGATTAAGGGCAGAGGCGAGTGAGTGGTAATCAGTATGAATTTTACTATATCGCCATCTTGATTAAGGGCAGAGGCGAGTGAGTGGTAATCAGTACAAATTTTACTATATCGCCATCTTGATTAAGGGCAGAGGTGGGTGAGTGGTAGTCAGTACGAATTTTACTAAATCGTTACATTACATCGACAAAATAAAGTAATAGTGAAAGTGATCTATGAGCCAATGACATGGAACAAGAAATATAACAAAAGATTAAAACATTTTTTTACATAAAGTGATACATAGACTGTATAGGAAATGCATAAGCTAGGTGGGATACATTAGTTACATAAACAGATTAAATATATACGCAATAAAAGCTAACTGGAAACATTGAAAATCCATATAGTTAGCTATATCTGTTATGGGTGATGTAAGTGAATAACATTTGTAAAAAACATATATTTCTATGAAGAAAATCTTTATATATGTAAAGGTATCAAAATAACAAGAGTATTGCATTGAGCAATGATACTTTTTTTATTGGATTAACTATACATTTATAAGTTGACAAGCTTTCGGAAGAGTTCCTTCCTTTATCAAGTCTAAAGCAATACTGACCAATTCAATGGAATTTACAGATTGTATCTTAAAACACAGAATAGCTAAGAAGACAGTGCAGGGAGAGGAGGAGGTGTCGTAAAAATCATTAGGGGGGCTTAGGTAACAGGCAGACAGTGTCCAGTGTAGGAGAACAGACAGGGGAAATATATAGCTTTACATAGAGCATATACTGACATAAAGTTATATATCAACATTGAATCAATATCTATAAAAATGTGAAATTATATATACAGGGGGAATACAAAAGTTAAGAAAGACTAAATTAAAGTACATTACAAAAATTTTTGATAATGTGTTAAGAATCCAGGGTCTACATTTAGTCCAGAATTAAACAAGTTAAAGTGCATTATCATTTTAATTTCAAAGGTTTTTCTTTCCATAGTGTTTTTGAAGTTGCCTCTGAGAATTTTGATTTTGAGGTTTTGGATGGAGTGACCACTCCATCCAAAACCAACAAAATCAAAATTCTCAGAGGCAACTTCAAAAACACCATGGAAAGAAAAACCTTTGAAATGAAAATGATAATGCACTTTAACTTGTTTAATTCTGGACTAAATGTAGACTCTGGATTCTTAACACATTATCAAAATTTTTTGTAATGTACTTTAATTTAGTCAATTACATTGTATATTCCAAATTCTTTATACATAGGTACACAGGTAAGCCTATGTCCACACTTTTGTCTTTTTTAACTTTTGTATTCCCCCTGTATATACAATTTCACATCTTTATAGATATTGATTCAATGTTGATATATAACTTTATGTCAGTATATGCTCTATGTAAAGCTATATATTTCCCCTGTCTGTTCTCCTACACTGGACACTGTCTGCCTGTTACCTAAGCCCCCCTCATGATTTTTACGACACCTCCTCCTCTCCCTGCACTGTCTTCTTAGCTATTCTGTGTTTTAAGATACAATCTGTAAATTTCATTGAATTGGTCAGTATTGCTTTAGACTTGATAAAGGAAGGAACTCTTCCGAAAGCTTGTCAACTTATAAATGTATAGTTAGTCCAATAAAAAAAGTATCATTGCTCAATGCAATACTCTTGTTATTTTGATATCTATCTCTGGACTAACACGGCTACTCCAATCAACGTATATGTAAAGGAAAAGAGAAAAAAGAAAAACAACAAATTATTCAGAAAAACACTTATACGGTAGAACATCCCTTTAAAAATCAAATATATATATATAAACATACATATATAAAACATATAGAACATATATAAAACAGCTCGAGTTTCAGGTTGAGCACATCAAGAAGATAATAAAATTAGAGATGGTATTACAAAATTAGTATAACAAAAATAGTATAACAAAAATACCACCCCAGGGGGGGCGGAGCCGAATGCCGAAGAGACTAGCAGCATATTCAGAGAACTCCTGGCCTTAAACTTAAATATTGAGCTTCAATACTGAAAACTGAATCCTTTGGGGCTTATTCTAAACATACTTGTTACCTTAAATTCAGATTCCCAGCTTAGAACGCATATTATACTTTTTAAACAGACGGAGAAGACACTTGGTATATGTAAGCCAGAACGCTGTCAGAACTGCTTGGGAGACAGTTGCAGTTGCTATAGAAGACGTTACCCTTAATATAGAAATTTGTGGTGGAATACCTTTTTCAAGGCAACAATGATAGAGGTATTTGAAAACAGACTTTGTAATTTGCTGGGGGATTTTATGCTGGATATGCACTTAGTGCTTATGGAGTGGTGTGAGAAAATGAATGTGCGCCGCACATCCCAAGATGGCGCTGGATCACAGCTCAATGCTTCTTCCCAGGGGATGCCCTGTACTAAACTTGCCGATAAGTGGATCGATATGGATGATGACAACAAGGTGACAGGCTTTGGTAGCCAAGAGGAACGGGTACTGGATGTACAAACCTCTAACGGCTATTCCCCTCTGAACCAGAACTATACTCCGGAGCTAATGGAAATGTTCATAAGAAAAGGCGGAGAAATAGCGATTACCCCAGACCATATGGGGGTCAATGTTATTACTGAGCCTGGAGACAGTGCGACGCCCTGCGTTGCCCAGATAGAGGTCGGCTTAGTTCAAAGAAGGCAGAGGGACGACGGAGATAATCTGAAACAAGCTGGAAGGCAGCTGACCCTGAAGCTCGGTGGGCAAGATGCCTTGTATTTGCCGCTATCAGAACTCCTCATACACTCAGGCTGTGTTCCCCAGCCTTGTTCTTGGTACGGGATTCAGAAACGTACTGTGTTCTCTAAGTTAGAATGGACAGACCGTGGGGGTGCGAGAATATGTAAGACAAAATCAATACCACAATACAGATATGGCATTGGATAGAGACTTATCTGACTGGGCCTGATCTTTGCTGCCGGTTGCTAGTTATATCTAAGCCTTGTACTGTTCACGACGGCTTTATGAGTCTGTTATATTTTCATTGATTAAGAATATCATTTATGCTGACATTTATAGTTAGATATGCCAAATTAGGTTATCATACTTTGCCTCTAAATATGTTTATATGTTACTTCAGCATAAAGGGTGATTACTATATTAGAGCTAAGTAACAAGTAGCTCCCTATTGTAAGATCTATAGATAGGATGTTAGCTGTTTTAATATAATTATTCCAGCAGGTTTCTTTCTGTTCACATTGGATTGTTTTATATGATATATTACCTTATCTGTTTTGGGTAGTGGTTATTTAGATATTTTCCATGCAGCCAAAATTACAATTGTTCTGATGGCTCCAATACAATACATGCGTTCAGACGCAGCAGCGCCTACCTATATATATATATATATATATATATAGTTTGCTCCCTAATAGATGCGTGCTAGCTTATGTCTATTCTATTGTAGACTTGGAAACAATGTAAGGTTTCATGTTATATTATATGATATATTTCAGGTATAGAACATCTGCATATGTTATTATTTCTCTATACTATCAGATAAAAACCCAAGACTTAACTTGTCTACATAACAACATTACAGCAAGGATGATTTTGTTTGGTTAATTATGATGCTGCCAGCGGCCGGGGCAGCAGATTCCTTATAATGTTCTTGCTCTTGATAAGTCCTATATGTTAAGTTTGGAGAAAGTTGTACAGCTTTATAGCATTGTGAAATGATAGAAATAGACAATAACTAATAGGTATTGCTGTTGTTATTGATAATAATAATAATAATAATAATAATAATAATTATAATTGGTCATTTGTTAGCATTTATTCCCCTAGTACTGGTTCATGTCCAAGTCTAATTTATCTTTTGTTTTGCTTCTAGATTATTCTTATATTAATAGACCCTGCCCGCCCCCCCCCCCCCTCAAGGGGCTTATTTTTTAAGCTAAGGGACACAGATCCCATCTATAATTTCCTACAAACTGCACACAAGTGTTATATTATAGCTATGGTTGATAAACCTTTCCCTAATATATATATATATATATATATATATATATATATATATATATATATATATATATATATATATATATAATTATAGTCTTGAGGACCCAAAAAGGGCCCTATATAAAATATACCCAAAAAATCTGAGGTCGGTTTTTATGTTCATTGACCACATAGGAACCATTACTACCTTAGAATTTCTTTTGATTATTAGCTCTCTAACACCTATTGTCTTTTATATGTAAGATTTAATTTATGATTCTAAATGTGGTTAGTCATGATTCCTGTATTAGAAGAGAAGAAAAAGTGATTGGGATAGCGCTACGCAGCTGCGAGTCTTATAAAGTGAAATAAATATATATTAGTTTGGATCTATTTTTATCTGAATATGAAGGTGTCCCTGTTTTGGGTTGTTCAATTATGGGATTACTATTTTGATATATAAGGATCCCCGGTTTATTTTGATCATATAACCTGGATGATAGAGTAATTTCTATATTTTTAAAATAGTCTTATGTCCTATGTTTTTTATATATAAGTATCTTATAGATATTATTATAAAATATGATGTAAAAGAAGAGAGAGGAGCAAGTGCTTTAAGATATATGTATTTTATTCCTATACAGATAAGGTTCTTATCGTATAATAGTTAACAATAAAATCTAACACATAGATGCCGGCATCTAGATTTAAAACCACATTAAAACAGTTTTTTATTTGAAATTTATACTTGTTATATTCTATCAGTATTACTGCTGGTTTTGGACTATAACCGTGGTTTTATGAAAGCAGCTCTGATTGGCAACATCTGATAAAAAACAAAAAGTTTCTATTCCTTGACATACATGTATCGTATATTTTGTTTGTTACAATTACAATTTTTCAGTGCAGATCTAGTTTTACAATATATTAGCTAGATGAGTGTGAATACCACGTATTTTTACTTAGACATTGATATTCCAGGTCTACGGTGGTTTGTCACAGCGGTAAATGGTAGTAAGTGGATTTATCTGTCATATATACGTGTATAAGCAGATTGTCTCTTGTTATAAAAACCTTTTTATATTGTCCATATTCTGGATCTCCTCCGTTAAAGTTGTGACCGGCCGGTCCTTTGGTGAAGTAGTTCCGTATGTTCTCCCTTGTTTTCTTTTTTTTGGTTAAAATCCGGGTTCTTCAGGTATTTCCTGATCCAATTGTGGATTTTCTCCTTGTGTCTGTGTAGCCCTTAAGCCAGGTGATTGAGGCTGGAGCGGTTACTGGATCCTTGGATAGGAATTACACATATGGAGTCTGTCCCTAGAAAGTGGGATATGGCTCGATGTACCTATCCTAGCCAGCCCGAACACGAGAAAGACCTCTCACCTGCTGGGTTCTGTGTTTAGATATCCTGTGACTGTCAGCAATCTCTACGCGTTTCAGCCTGGGGCCTTTATCAAGATGCTTGTGTGCTGTGCAGTCTGGATTTAAATATTGTGTCCATCTTCCTGATTGGATCTTGTTCTTGACCAATCCCTATTGTTTATTTGTTGTTCCTCCTCCTGGAAGGTTGTCTCTTATTCCTCTCTTTGTGTTGTTAATATAAGGTTATCTATCCTTTATACATCCTGACCTGTTGTTATTATATTTCAAACTTATTAGTTCATCTGTGAACGCATATGGGTTGTTGTGTATCGTTTCTTACGATAAAAGTAAAAATAGAGATAAAGATGAAAATAAAAATAGAAATAGAAATAAAAACACAGTTCTCAAGCCTATGCTCCACTCTTCCTTAAGTGTTTTTTTTGGGGGGACCTTTATTCTTTATCAACTTATATCGTTTGTTTGTTTATATTCCTATGTTTTAAGTGGAAATAAATCATATTGTGGTCTCAATCGTGTATTATTGTGTTCTCGCTTTAATTTGCAAGAGGTAATAGTCCTGATCAGTGTTTTATGTGTCAAGTGTTAGTTTATAAATCTTATACAGATAACTGCCTGTATTCAGAATCATATATAAACCCTTTTCTTACATAGTTGTGAAATAAATTTTCTAAGTTTTAAAAGTGTGAATTTTATAAGACCATTGTTTATCTATGTGTTTAACCTCTTAATTCTATTGATTTTTAGGGGAAAATTTTCGTGAATAGGTTTGCTCCATAGTTTTGTGGAATTTTTTCATGTGTTAGAGTTTCTTAGTGAGGAATGTGATAAATATTTTTAGAGGACGTTCATTACTTTACCTATGTGTTTAACATGTGTCTATATATTATTCGTGCAAAAAAAGTTTTTTTGTGTGTGCTTTTAGTGTTTGTTCGTGGACTGTTTTGGTATAATTTAAACTTCTGTAATATCTTTCTTGCCAGTGAGTATAATGTGATAAAAAGTTATATATACATTGCAATCTGTGTCTTTTATTATCACAGTTATATTAATGTATTTAGATCCATTTCTGAATTTAATCCAAATGGGTGTAATGTTTTGAAATTGAAGATACATTCTGCTTCCTTTTTGAGGAGGAGTGTATTCATATTCCCCCCCCTTATTCCCAGATGTAGTTTTTTAATACCCCAGTATTTGAAATCTTTTAAATTACTGGAGTGTTTTTCTTTAAAATGTGAGTACAGTATTGTGTCTGTTGCTTCGTGTTCTATTTTTAGAATATGTTCTCGTATTCTATCTTTTACAGTTCTACTTGTTTGTCCAAAATATAGTAGGTTACATGTACATTTTATGCAATAGATGACATTCCTGTCTGTGCATCTTATTAGTTGATTTATTTTTAGACAGAAATTTGAATTGGATGATCTTATTTCCTTTCTTTTTTCACTGTATTTACAAGATTTACAGGATATACAGGGGAAGAAACCTTTTAGTTTATTTCCATTTAGGTCTCCGTCAACAGTGTTGTTTCTTTCTCTATACTCACTCGGTGATAATATCATTTTGAGGTTTTTGGCTCTTTTAAAAATTATGTCTGGTTGCTTTCTTACCCTTTTCCCTAAGATTTGATCTTGTTTTATTAGATGCCAATTCCTTTTCAGAATTTTTCTTATTTCAAAGTGTTGGCTACTGTATTCGGTTATGAAGGGTATAAAGAAATCATCGATTTCTCTTTCTTCTTTGTTTTTCTTTATTAATAGAGACTCTCTATCTACTGTTGACACTTCCTGTCTTATCTTTTCTACAGTGTCTTTATTATACCCCTTCTCTATGAATCTAGATGTTAGTATGTCAGATTGAGATTGGTAACTTTCGAGTGTGGAGCAGTTTTTCCTTACTCGTAGATATTGTCCTTTTGGGATATTAGATTTCCACTGTTTGAGGTGGCAACTTTCTGCATGTATATAATTGTTTGCATCTATAGTTTTAAAGTAGTTTTTGGTATTGATTTGGAGGTTGTTAATTTCAATTTCAATATCTAAAAAGTGTATTTTCCATCTACTATATTCATGCGTGAATGTGATACCAAGAATATTGGTATTGAGGTCTATAATAAATGTGTCCAGTAGTTCTGTGTCTCCTTGCCATGATTCCTGTATTAGCAGTGATTTATGTTTTTGACAATTGCCCTTACGGGTTAAGGGCCTATGTTTGAGGTCACTTTGGTATGTAATGTTTTATTCTTTGCCTCAATAAAAAAAAAAAAATAACAACAAAAAAAATACCACCCCAAAAGATGATGAAAGTGTATCTATGCACTACTGTTGGGTAACTATCTAATAAAAAAAGCCCAACTGAGTGACCAACAAATTCTATAGGAAAGCTCCCCCCAAAGTTATATTATATGATGGAATATCTACTATGCCAATGAACAATGATCCCCTATAGTGTGTACTATGTTGTAATAGGGGGTTGGAAAGTTGTTATAAACTTCCATAATAAGCATAAAACTCCTTATTTACATATCTAGGTAGCTAACAATTAGTATAAAAATACATATCGGGAGACCTACTGTATAGTAGGATATAGGGTAAATGCAAGGGAGCATCTAGTGGTAGGGATCTAAAGATAATAGGGGCATATATACTCCATGTGAATAAGGAGAAAAGAATGAAGTATAGGGTTATAGGAGATGTGTTACTTCAAAGTCTGCATTAAGACCTTTTGGGTATATACAATCTAGCTTGAATATCCATTTACATTACGTATAAGTGTTTTTTCTGAATAATTTGTTGTTTTTCTTTTTTCTCTTTTCCTTTACATATATAAAGATTTTCTTCATAGAAATATATGTTTTTTACAAATGTTATTCACTTACATCACCCATAACAGATATAGCTAACTATATAGATTTACAATGTTTCCAGTTAGCTTTTATTGCGTATATATTTAATCTGTTTATGTAACTAATGTATCCCCCCCCCTAGTTTATGCATTTCCTATAAAGTCTATGTATTACTTTATGTAAAAAAATGTTTTGATCTTTTGTTCTATTTCTTGTTCCATGTCACTGGCTCATAGATCACTTTCACTATTACTTTATTTTGTCGATGTAATGTAACGATTTAGTAAAATTCGTACTGACTACCACTCACCCACCTCTGCCCTTAATCAAGATGGCGATATAGTAAAATTCGTACTGATTACCACTCACTCGCCTCTGCCCTTAATCAAGATGGCAATATAGAACGTTATGTATCAAGTCACTCTTGTATTAAACTTTGTATAACATACAGTGCATCCATTATATGCTAAATGTAGCCCCTTTGAATGAACATATGCAATCACTAATTTAGTCATTTTTAAATACTGACTATCACTTAATAATTCACTTTTGCCCTTAATAATTTACTCTTGCCCTCAATTAAGATGGTGATATGAAACTCTGTTTCTCTTTATGTATAAAATATAGTATGTTATTCCATGCCCTATACAAATGATTATAGATTATTTTTATCATCACTTCATGTTTCTTAATCTATATAATGTAACAATTTATTTACCTTTCATTCAAAGAATACACATACTGACCACTTCCTATTCATCTTTGCCCTTAATCAAAATGGCGATAAGAAACTCCATTTTGAGTATATCACAAGCCACGTGATATTTTGTACTAAATTAATATGTGCGATGTGTTAAGTCAACTCTGCATTACAACACACATAACATACAGTACAATTACTATACGCAATATATAGCTTTATTGAATGAATATATGTAATCATTATTTCAGTTATGTTTGAAAACTCACTTTTTAATTCACTCTTGCCCTCAATAATTTACTCTTGCCCTTAACCAAGATGGCAATATAAAATGCCATCTAAACTGAGTCATAAGTCACATGACCTTGTACTTTGATTTCTATAGTTAGCAATACACTTAGTGCACAATACACTTTATGGTCTAACCTGGAAGTACTTCTTTAGGTTCCGTTGAGATCATGTTTACATTTTTTGGCGCCAAAATTCACCACACCTCTCTTTTCTGATTGGCTAAAAAAACCTTTAAACAACTAAACATTACACAAAGCTGGTATTGTCTTGATAAAGGCCTCTTAGAAGGCCAAAATGCGTTGACTTTGTGACAAACCAGCCTGAGTTTCCACTTACCTATGGTGCAGACTTTTTCGTTTTTTCTTTTTACAGGTATTTCTAAACACCCCTGGTTAGCTCTGGACCTGAAGCCTTTTCCAAGCATCTTCAACTCTTGGATTGTTTTACGTCGGACTTTCATTTGGGACTATTTGTTCTCATTTCACTCTGGGACATTTGTTGTTTTCTTTTTCTTGGGACATCCCCTCCATATATCCTTATTTGGTTCTTAGTTCCCTGTGAGGTCGATTATGTAAATCTGAGCTCAGATTAATATTTATGGTTCTTTTTTATATTGCTTCTCGCTATACTTTTATTTTTGTTTTTAAGTTTTTATGTTGGATTAAATTAGTTTTCTATGAATCAGTTTTTATGCTGGATTTAATTAGTTCTTTATAACCATTCCATATTGTTTCTTATAAATATTATAGCGTGTTGACACTTTGCATTCATACCCATATGTATACAGTAACTCTTTATGCATTCATCTCCACTTTGTCTTACTGAAGATTTGCACTTATTTCCATTCAGTCATATTGAACCCTAGTACTGGTTTTATTTGCCTGAGTACCCTCTCTATAGCACAATGAAGCCCCTATTTTGGTGGCACTCCTATACGTCCCCTCACTTGTTCTAAAAAAACCTAAGCTACCCATTGCCCCTAAAGGGGCATTTGTATGGGCATTGCCCTTAAAAGGACATTTAGCTCTTTTGCATTGCCTTTAAAAGGGCATTTAGCTCTTTTTCAAGTGCCCACCCCAATCTAAAAAAAACCCCACCCAATAAAACTAAAAAAACTAACACTAACCCCAGAAGATCTACTCACGGTTTCTGAAATCCGGACATCCAGGTGGCGAGAAGTCTTCATTCTCGCTGCCTGGATGTCCGGACTTCAGAAACCGAGAGTAGATCTTCTAGGGTTAGTGTTATTTTTATTTATTTATTTTTTGAGTGTTTTTTTTTTTTAGATTAGGGATGGGCACTTGAAAAAGAGCTAAATGCCTTTTAAGGGCAATGCAAAAGAGCTAAATGCCCTTTTAAGGGCAATGCCCATACAAATGCCACTTTAGGGGCAATGGGTAGCTTAGGTTTTTTTAGAGTTAGTTTTTTTATTTTAGGGGGTTTGTTCGGTGGTGGGTTTTAATGTTGGGGGGACTTTGTATTTTTTTACAGGTAAAATAGCTGATTTCTTTTGGGCAATGCCCTAAAAAAGGCTATTTTAAGGGCTATTGGTAGTTTATTGTAGGCTAGGGGGTGTTTTTATTTTGGGGGGCTTTTTTATTTTTATAGGGCTTTTAGATTAGGTGTAATTGTTTTTATTTTTGATAATTTCATTTATTTATTTTTTTGTTTATTTTTTCGTGATTTTAGTGTTTATTATTTTTGGTAAACTTAGATTTTTTAAATTTTTCATAGGATTTGAGTTTTTTTTAGTTGTAATTTAGATTTTTTCATGTTTTCATAGTGTTAGGTCTTTTTACATTTATAATTTAGATATTTTAATTGGTAGTATTTTTTATTTTATTAGAATAGTTATGTTAATTTATAATTTAATGTTAGGTTTATTTAAAAGGTAAGTTTTTCTTTATTGAAATAAAACCCCTGTTGAGCTGTGTAATTTTTTGGTTGTATGAGAATATTTACTTATAGATCGCTGTGCTATATTTTAATACTTACTTTTATTAATTATTTAATTTTAAGGAATTTTAACTGTAGGATTTCATAGAAACTGTTGGTTCTAAATAACATCGTTTTGCCCTTGGAGGATATAATAATTTTTCTACATATATTAGTAATGTTAACAATATAGTTTATAGTTTAATATTTTAAAAACGAATTCCTTTTAAAAAATTTTACCGGATTGTTAATGCCATACTATTTTTGCTATTAGCCGGTTTAGCATATTGTGAATGATTTTGTCTTTAGGTTTTATCATGATTTTAACATCTGATTGGGTAGTTGAAACCCAATCAGAATCTTCCTTTGAGCCATACCTCCATATCCGGTTTAGGGCTTCATAAACATTGAATACAAACACATGTTCATACTCTTGAAAAAGTTCCTATGTAATGGAATGAAACGTACGTTGAGTTTTAAAGTTTTCAGACAGTTTTTAAATAACATCCTGTGAAGCTTTGTTTGCTAGCAGTGTGTTGCAGCAACAATATAGCTAAGGGATTTTATGTTTTATGTGCTTTATACTTTACTAGCTGACATTGTATCAAATTTGCATTGCCCTACGGCTAGGTAAGGTGTGTTCTCAATAAATAGGTTCCACCTGCTCTAGCCGGCTTGCTAATATATACAAAGCTAGTGTTTGTTTTAAACATTAATAAAAAGCTTACAACCACAGAAGCTGTTCACTTCATTGGACGTTGCTTAAGGATACAACTTTACCTATGTGCTTATTTTCATCTACTATCTTGTGAGTAGTTTACAGAAAATACATGGGGCTCACTAAGTATTTAATCTACACTTAGATCTCTGTTTGCGCTTCTCTCCCCCCTTTCCAGCTTTTTTCTATTTGGTGCGAACTGACCTAAATAGGAACTGCACCTACAGAATATAACGGGAACACCTTCCTTGTTTTCTGAAAAACAAGGATACCTTTTTTGGAGAAACCTTGGGGATTCCAGAAACCTGATCTATTCTATCTACTTACTAGAGACGGTACCCCATAGAGATTTTCAAAATACAGATTGTCTTTTATTTATTATTTTTCATATACGTGTGGTAAATGAGGTAAATGTGAACTGTTATATAATTGTAACCTTTGACTTACATTTTGTCTACAGTATTACCATTTAGTGTTTTGCGATTTGGGGGATCGTCGGAATAGGGCTTAATAACTTTATTATAGTGGCGGCGATGTCGGGGAGCTTTAGAATAAGGGTTAATAACTTTTATTAATGTTGGCGATGTCGGGAGCGCCAAATTAGGGGTTAATAACTTTATTTAGGTGTCGGCAATGCCGGGGGCAGCAAATTAGGGGTGTTTAGACTTGGGGTTTTTCATAGGGTGTTAGGTTTAAACTTAACTTTTTTTTTTTTCAAAACAAAAAAGGTAAAAATGTGGTGCTACACAATTGATCAGATGCTAAGAGCAAAAGTGCTGGCAGTCCCAATGAATAATATGAACCTTAATTATAGAAGCATAGGATTGAATAAAATAATATTTTCAATCAAAGAAGGACCAAGGCCGCACAGTGTTCTAATTGCTTTATTACTAAAAAATTATTACACAGAAATCCATCCCAAGTACAGGACGTCTATGCTCCACCCAAATCCCAACAACACACAATACACCAATAAAAAGTAAAAGCAAGGGGAGGTAAACAAACAAACCTTGAAGTAAGATACTATAATATGCTAACTCTATGTAAAAGATGAGAGCCCATACAGGCTAGAATAATAAAACTAGGAAGCACGCTATGTACCACTATCTAAAGTAACCGGTTACTGCTGAGTTGTAATGCAAGCGGGGCCCCGGAGTATGAATGAGATGTATGAAGGTTTGTAATAAATATCCAAATTCCCAGGCACTTAGTGCTATGTGCACGCTCTGGTTCAGATACAATTCAAACTCCTAATGGCAGTTCATTGGTAACAGATGCACTGATGTTCACTTCGCCTGGTACACAAGTGTTAACAACACACTCAGGCACAAAACTTAACAGTCCACAGAAATGTGTAAATGTTGCCGCTTGTTATTCATCTGTACAGTAATAGATACTAAAAGTTCACAGTGTGATTCTGCTCAGCACAAGTTTGCATACAACGTGTCAGATAGCTGTAACAATTTTGCAGGATACTTGATCCCTTAACATTTAAACTTGAACGATAAGCAAGACTTATATGCCTCCTAATCTCACCTCTTGTCCGTTTGCATTTGCCACTTAACAATGCTGCGGTTCAAATGAACAGACCCGCATCACCGGAGTCCGTGATAGAGTGTGGGTTGGCGTCTTCACTTGCGTTACCATTTAGAGGGAGCCTGAGGATTGTTTCAGCGGTTTGTTTGAATCCTCCGCTCAAAGCTCCTACGTCACCAGTGTCTGCTCACTTTTTTCTCTTGTTAAGTGTATCCAGTCCACGGATCATCCATTACTTGTGGGATATTCTCCTTCCCAACAGGAAGTTGCAAGAGGATCACCCACAGCAGAGCTGCTATATAGCTCCTCCCCCAGCTGTCATATCCAGTCATTCTCTTGCAAGCCTCAACCAAGATGGAGGTCGTAAGAGGAGTGTGGTGTTTTATACTTAGTTTATTCTTCAATCAAAAGTTTGTTATTTTTAAATGGTGCCGGAGTGTACTGTTTATCTCAGGCAGTATTTAGAAGAAGAATCTGCCTGCGTTTTCTATGATCTTAGCAGAAGTAACTAAGATCCATGGCTGTTCTCACATATTCTGAGGAGTGAGGTAACTTCAGAGAGGGAATGGCGTGCAGGTTTTCCTGCAATAAGGTATGTGCAGTTAAAATATTTTTCTAGGGATGGAATTTGCTAGAAAATGCTGCTGATACCGAACTAATGTAAGTAAAGCCTTAAATGCAGTGAGAGCGACTGGTATCAGGCTTATTAATAGAGATACATACTCTTATAAAAATTTTATATAAAACGTTTGCTGGCATGTTTAATCGTTTTTATATGTATTTGGTGATAAAACTTATTGGGGCCTATTTTTTTCCACATGGCTGGCTTGAATTTTGCCTAGAAACAGTTTCCTTAGGCTTTCCCCTGTTGTAATATGAGTGGGAGGGGCCTATTTTGCCGGTTTTTTGCACAGCAAAAATTACAGACACAGACATCCAGCTTCTTCCTGCATGATCCAGGACATCTCTGGAGGGCTCAAAAGGCTTCAAAGTCGTTTTTGAGGGAGGTAAAAAGCCACAGTAGGGCTGTGGCAGTTGTTGTGACTGTTTGAAAAAAAGTTTTTGTCATTTATTATTCCGTTTTGGGTATTAAGGGGTTAATCATCCATTTGCAAGTGGGTGCAATGCTCTGCTAACTTGTTACATACACTGTAAAAATGTTGTTAGTGTAACTGTCTTTTTTCACTGTTATTTCAAATTTTGACAAAATTTGTGTTTCTTAAAGGTGCAGTAATGTTTTTTATATTGCTTGTAAACTTGTTTAAAGGGTTTTCCAAGCTTGCTAGTCTCATTGCTAGTCTGTTTAAACATGTCTGACACAGAGGAAACTACTTGTTCATTATGTTTGAAAGCCATGGTGGAGCCCCATAGGAGAATGTGTACTAAATGTATTGATTTCACCTTAAACAGTAAAGATCAGTCTTTAAATGTAAAAGAAATATCACCAGAAGATTCTGACAAGGGGGAAGTTATGCCGACTAACTCTCCCCACGTGTCAGACCCTTCGCCTCCCGCTCAGGGGATGCACGCTAATATGGCGCCAATTACATCGGGGACGCCCATAGCGATTACCTTGCAGGACATGGCTGCAATCATGAATAATACCCTGTCAGAGGTATTATCCAGGTTGCCTGAATTAAGAGGCAAGCGTGATTGCTCTGGGGTTAGGAGAAATACAGAGCGCGCAGATGCTGTAAGGGCCATGTCTGATACTGCGTCACAATATGCACATCATGAGGACGGAGAGCTTCAGTCTGTGGGTGACATCTCTGATTCGGGGAAACCTGATTCAGAGATTTCTAATTTTAAATTTAAGCTTGAGAACCTCCGTGTGTTGCTTGGGGAGGTATTAGCTGCTCTGAATGACTGTAACACAGTTGCAGTACCAGAGAAATTGTGTAGGCTGGATAAATACTATGCGGTGCCGGTGTGTACTGATGTTTTTCCTATACCTAAAAGGCTTACAGAAATTATTAGCAAGGAGTGGGATAGACCGGGTGTGCCTTTTTCCCCACCTCCTATATTTAGAAAAATGTTTCCAATAGACGCCACTACACGGGACTTATGGCAGACGGTCCCTAAGGTGGAGGGAGCAGTTTCTACTTTAGCAAAGCGTACTACTATCCCGGTTGAGGACAGTTGTGCTTTTTCAGATCCAATAGATAAAAAATTGGAGGGTTAACTTAAGAAAATGTTTATTCAACAAGGTTTTATTTTACAGCCCCTTGCATGCATTGCGCCTGTCACAGCCGCGGCGGCATTCTGGTTTGAGGCCCTGGAAGAGGCCATCCATACAGCTCCATTGACTGAAATTATTGACGAGCTTAGAACACTTAAGCTAGCTAACTCATTTGTTTCTGATTCCATTGTTCATTTGACTAAACTAACGGCTAAGAATTCCGGATTCGCCATCCAAGCGCGTAGGGCGCTATGGCTTAAATCCTGGTCAGCTGACGTGACTTCGAAGTCTAAATTACTCAACATTCCTTTCAAGGGGCAGACCTTATTCGGGCCTGGTTTGAAGGAAATTATTGCTAACATTACTGGAGTTAAGGGTCACACCCTTCCTCAGGACAGGGCCAAAGCAAAGGCCAAACAGTCTAATTTTCATGCCTTTCGAAATTTCAAGGCAGGTGCAGCATCAACTTCCTCCGCTTCAAAACAAGAGGGAACTTTTGCTCAATCTAAGCAGGCCTGGAAACCTAACCAGTCCTGGAACAAAGGTAAGCAGGCCAGAAAGCCTGCTGCTGCCTCTAAGACAGCATGAAGGAACGGCCCCCTATCCAGCGACGGATCTAGTAGGGGGCAGACTTTCTCTCTTCGCCCAGGCGTGGGCAAGAGATGTTCAGGATCCCTGGGCGTTGGAGATCATATCTCTGGGATATCTTCTGGACTTCAAAGTTTCCCCTCCACAAGGGTGATTTCATCTTTCAAGGCTATCTGCAAATCAGATAAAGAAAGAGGCATTCCTACGCTGTGTGCAAGACCTCCTAGTTATGGGAGTGATCCATCCAGTTCCGTGGACGGAACAAGGACAGGGTTTTTATTCAAATCTGTTTGTGGTTCCCAAAAAAGAGGGAACCTTCAGACCAATTTTGGATCTAAAGATCTTAAACAAATTTCTCAGAGTTCCATCTTTCAAAATGGAAACTATTCGGACCATCCTACCCATGATCCAAGAAGGTCAGTACATGACCACAGTGGACTTAAAGGATGCATACCTTCACATACCGATTCACAAAGATCATCATCGGTTTCTAAGGTTTGCCTTTCTAGACAGGCATTACCAATTTGTAGCTCTTCCCTTCGGGTTGGCTACAGCCCAGAGAATCTTTACAAAGGTTCTGGGCTCACTTCTGGCGAGCGGCATAGCGGTGGCTCCGTATCTAGACGACATCCTGATACAGGCGTCAAGCTTTCAAGTTGCCAAGTCTCATACAGAGATAGTTCTGGCATTCCTGAGGTCGCACAGGTGGAAAGTGAACGAGGAAAAGAGTTCTCTATCCCCACTCACAAGAGTCTCCTTCTTAGGGACTCTTATAGATTCTGTAGAAATGAAAATTTACCTGACGGAGTCCAGGTTATCAAACCTTCTAAATGCTTGCCGTGTTCTTCACTCCATTCCGCGCCCTTCGGTAGCTCAGTGTATGGAGGTAATCAGCTTAATGGTAGCGGCAATGGACATAGGGCCATTTGCGCGCCTTTATCTCAGACCGCTGCAATTATGCATGCTGAGTCAGTGGAATGGGGATTACACAGATTTGTCCCCTCTGCTAAATCTGGATCAAGAGACCAGAGATTCTCTTCTCTGGTGGTTGTCTTGGGTACACCTGTCCAAGGGTATGACCTTTCGCAGGCCAGATTGGACAATTGTAACAACAGATGTCAGCCTTCTAGGTTGGGGTGCAGTCTGGAACTCCCTGAAGGCACAGGGATCGTGGACTCAGGAGGAGAAACTCCTTCCAATAAATATTCTGGAGTTAAAAGCGATATTCAGTGCTCTTCTGGCTTGGCCTCAGTTGGCAACACTGAGGTTCATCAGATTTCAGTCGGACAACATCACGACTGTGGCTTACATCAACCATCAAGGAGGAACCAGGAGTTCCCTAGCGATGTTAGAAGTCTCAAAAATAATTCGCTGGGCAGAGTACCACTCTTGCCACCTGTCAGCAATCCATATCCCAGGCGTGGAGAACTGGGAGGCGGATTTTCTAAGTCGTCAGACTTTCCATCCGGGGGAGTGGGAACTCCATCCGGAGGTGTTTGCTCAATTGATTCATCGTTGGGGCAAACCAGAGTTGGATCTCATGGCGTCTCGCCAGAACGCCAAGCTTCCTTGTTACTGATCCAGGTCCAGGGACCCAGAAGCGACGCTGATAGATGCTCTAGCAGCGACTTGGTTCTTCAACCTGGCTTATGTGTTTACACCGTTTCCTCTGCTCCCTCGACTGATTGCCAAAATCAAACAGGAGAGAGCATTGGTGATTCTGATAGCGCCTGCGTGGCCATGCAGGACTTGGTATGCAGACCTAGTGGACATGTCATCCTTTCCACCATGGACTCTGCCTCTAAGACAGGACCTTCTGATACAAGGTCCTTTGAATCATCCAAATCTAATTTCTCTGAGACTGACTGCATGGAGATTGAACGCTTGATTCTATCAAAGCGTGGCTTCTCCGAGTCAGTCATTGATACTTTAATACAGGCACAAAAGCCTGTTACCAGGAAAATCCACCACAAGATATGGAGTAAATATCTTTATTGGTGTGAATCC